>NW_005871166.1:1020270-1085089 GCF_000147115.1 Myotis lucifugus
TCCCTCAGCCCAGCCTGCACCTTCTCACAGTCCAGGACCCCTTGGAGGATGTCCACCTGCCGACTTAGGCTCAATCCCCTGGTGGTCAGTGTGCTCCCACAGGGGGAGCTCTGCTCAGCCACAAGCCAGGCTGACGGCTGCCAGCAGAGCGGTGGTGGCGGGAGCCTCACCCGCCTCCTCAGCAGCGCTAAGGATATCTGACTGCAGCTTAGGCCTGCTCCCCACTAGCAAGTGGATATCCCCCGAGGGGATTGAGCCTAAGCTGGCAGTCAGACATCCCTCTGGCAGCCCAGGAGCCCTCAGGGGATGTCTGACTGATGGCTTAGCCCTGCTCCCCGTGGGCTCCTTTATGAATTGCCCCCACAGAGGGAAGCCTCGTCCACCAGCCACAGCCTGCTGTTTGGTGGCCTGGGCCTCCCTCTTTGAAGTGATCAAGGAGCCCCCTGATTGACCGATGGCTCTGCTGGCCAGTGGCCTGGACCTCCCTCTGCAGGGCAATCATGGGGTGATGGTCAGGCCCCCGACAAATTGCAACTGCCTTGGCTGGCCTGGTGCCAGTCAGTGTCATAGTGTGGTCATCCAGAAGGTCATCCGGATGGTCATTCTGCTATTGTCATTTTGCTGTATGGTCATTTGGTCAATTTGCATATTATGCTTTTATTATTATAGACTAGAGGCCCGGTGCACAAAAATCTGTGCACTCTGGTCTGGGACCCCTCAGGGGATGTCCACCTGCTGGCTTAGGCCCGCTCCCCGGGGAATCAGGCCTAAGCTGGCAGTCAGACATCCCTCTGGCAGCCCGGGAGCCCTCAGGGGATGTCCACTTGCCAGCAGGGAGCAGGCCTAAGCTGCAGTCGGACATCCTTAGCGCTGCTGAGGAGGCGGGAGAGGCTCCCGCCACCACCGCTGTGCTGGCAGCCGTCAGCCTGGCTTGTGGCTGAGCAGAGCTCCCCCTGTGGGTGCAAACTGACCACCAGGGGGCAGCTTCTGCATTGAGTGTCTGCCCCCTGGTGGTCAGTGTGTGTCATAATGACCAGTCATTCCCAGTCGTTCTGCTGTTAGGGTCAGTTTGCATATTACCCTTTTATTATATAGGATAGAGGCCTGGTGTACGGGTGGGGCCAGCTGGTTTTCCCTGAAGGGTGTTCCAGATCAGAGTAGGGGTCCCACAGGGGTGCCTGGCCAGCCTGGGTGAGGGGCTGATGGCTGTTTGCAGGCTGGCCACACCCCCTTCAGGGTGGGGGTTCCCACTGGGGTGCCTGGCCAGCCTGAGTGAGGGGCTGAGAGCCATTTTCAGACTGGTCATGTCCCGCAGCGACCCAAGCTAACAGACTCTCCTTTTTTTCTTCTTTGTTTTTTCTGGGATTTATTTATCTTCTATAATTGAAACTTTGCAGCCTTGAGCGGAGGCCATGGCCGGCTGGAAGCAGGTATCTGGGATTTATTTATAAAGATCCCAGAAATAAGCCCATCTTTATATGGTCAATTAATATATGGCAAAGAAGGCAAGAACATGCAGTATGTTAAGAACAACCTATTCAATAAATGGTGTTGGGGAAATTGGTCTGATATGTGCAAGGAAATGAAACTAGACCACTTTCTTACACCATATACAAGAATAAACTCAAATTGAATTAAAGACAAATATAACACTCAAAACCATAAAACTCCTAGAAGAAAACATAGGCAATAAAATATCTGACATTTCTCTTAGTAATCTTTTTTCTGGTATATCTTCTCAGGCAAGAGAAATAAAAGAGAAAAATAGACAAAAGGGACTATATGAAACTAAAAAAGTTTGCAGCAAAGAAAACCATCAACAAAACAAAAAGACAACCTACTCAATGGAGGAAGATATTCAGCAATGATACATCTGATAAGGGGTTAGTATTAAAAATTTATAAATAATTCATGCTACTAAACATGAGAAGAAACAAACAATTCATTTCAAAAATGGGCCGAGGACCTGAATAGACATTTCTCCAAAGAGAACATACACATGGCCAATAGACATATGAAAAGATGCTCAATGTCACTAATCATCAGAGAAATGCAAATTAAAACCACAATGAGATATCACCTCACACCTGTCAAAAAGACTATTATCAATAAATCAATAAATAGAACGTGTTAGTAAGGATGTGGAGAAAAGGGAACCCTCATGCACTGTTGGGGATGCAGACTGATGCAGTAACTATGGAAAACAGTATGAAGGGTCCTCCAAAAATTAAAAATGGGAACTGCCTTATGTTCCAGAATTTTATTTCTGGGTATGTGTTGAAGAAACTAAAACACTAATTTGAAAGAATATATACATCCCTATGCTCATTGCAGTATTATTTATAATAGCCAAGATATGAAGCAACCCAAATGTCCAACAAAAGATGACTGGATAAAAAATGTGGTACATATATACAATGGAATATTACTTGTCCATAAAATATAATGAAATATTACCCTTTGCCACGGCATGGATGGGCTTAGAGGGTATTATGCTAAGTGAAATAATTCAGAGAAAGATAAATACCATTTAATTTCACTTACATTTGGACTATAAAGAAAATAAATTAGCAAACAAAATTGAAATAGACTCCTAGATACAGAGAATGAAATGGTGGTTGCTTTTTTGTTAGGGGAAGGGGGCTGGGGGAGTGCATAAACAAGATGAAGGGTTGAGAAGTACAGATTGGTGGTCACAAAATAGCTGTGGGGATGTAAACTATAGTATCGGGAATGTAGTCAATAATATTGTGACAACTATGTATGGAGCCAGGTGGGTACTGGAAATATCAAGGAGACCACTTTGGAAAGTATATGTTTGTTTAAAAACTAAGCTGTACACCTGAAACCAATACAAAATAATATTGAAAGTAAACTGTAATTGAGATAAAGATAGATTATTCAACTTGACATTGATCAGTTGTGCAGACTCTGTTGCATAGCTGAAGCCCTGTCATCTATAAGATTCTGAAGGGAATTTGGGTTGTTTAACTTGTTGTGGATATTTGTTGGTGTCTGTTTCCTTTACTCTGCTATAAGTTGAACTCTTAAGACAGGTAAGAGGTAAACTCTCAGGAAAGAGAAAAATAAACTTTTGTGTTTTTATTTATTTATTTGTTTTAATCAAAGACTAACAGAAAAGCAAAGGAGATGAAATACTAAATGCAAATGTGTGCCTTTAGATTTGTCTTTGTTTTTGCCTATGTGAGGGCTACATTAAAAAGATTTAGAAAGGTTTTGTGGGTAGTAAACAGTATCTAGAATTTTAAGGCTTTGAGTCAGGCCCTTGTTCATGTAGAGAATCGTCATGGAATTCTAATCTCATTACTATGAGGATGGCACAGACTGTCACCCATGCCCGTAAACCAGGAAGAGTTTTTGTGGAACCTCAGAAAAGATTAGGCAACTCTTCAAGCCCACCATTGCTCTACACAGTGGACCCCACCCTCATTATCCTCCGAAGCTTATTGAAGTTACATATGCAATAGGACCTGGTGGCAGGATGGATCAAACAAAATTGTCTTTGGAGAGATCCTACAGATGTATTAACTAAGACTTTAAAAAAAGACTTTGATAACAGCAACTACCAGGTTGAATTGTAGATGAATTTATGCATAGAAAGAATTCCCTCTTTTTATCATCATTCACAAGACAAGATTAAAAACTAGAGCAAAGGTAAGTAATCTCAGCAGTTAATTACTGTCCTCACTAAAATATGTTACTTTATTCATTTGTATGCATTTATGTTCCACATTAATGCAATATTTTAAAAGGTTGTATAAAAGTATGATATGCAAAAAACAAAAGCTATAACTATTATTTAGTAAGCACAACTATTCATAAAAGATCAAAACAATGCAACTAAACAAAAGCCTTTGCTTTAATTACAAAGAAAAAGAATATAAGCAACGAGTTTGGGTGCAATGAATAGGAAAAGAAAATGAATTTGAGCTCTTGAGAATGGGGATTGCATTGTCTTCATATCTGTTTCAGCATGGCACATACTAGATGTTAAAATAATATTGATTGGAATGAATTGTTTGTTGAACAAAACCTGAATCACACACACACACAAAGGTAAGCAACCCTAAAAGATATTATAAGTACATGATGGTTTAAAAACTATGCTGTACACCTGAAACCAATAGAAAATAATATTGAAAGTAAACTGTAATTGAAAAAAAAGATAGATTACTCAAGTTGACATTGATCAGTTGTGCAGACTGCTCAATGAGGGGTTTACACATTAGAAGGCACGGGCCAAGTGATGCCTGCCACTTCTTTTTGTAAATAGAGCTTTAGTGGAACATACAGGAATAGAACCAGGCATATTTACGTTTCACACTGCCCTGCGGCCCATAAAGTCTAAAATATTTCCTATTTGTTCCTTTTATTATCTGGTACTTTACAGTAAAATACTATTCGGTTCTTTATAAGGCCAACTCCTACCCTATATGTTAACTTATACTCTGAAATGGAGAGAATATCCATGATACTCCATCTATAAACCTTCCCAGCATCATCAATGTCAGCCTCGTTTATCTTATAAGACTCATGTGTCCTTAGGAAATGGGTAGAGCAATGGGATAAAATAGTGTCTGATGTGATGAAAAAAAAATAATGAGAAATACAGTAATCACCTTTGGACTCATGCAGTTCTGAGTTTGAATTCTGGGCTCTAGGCTTATGAGCAGTGAGATTTGGAGCAAGTTACTTAACTTCTGTGTATCCATTTTCTCTTTGTTCATTTCACTGCCTAGTCATAAGGATTAAGTGAAATAACACATTTAGAGTGCCTGGTTGGAAATGTGTTCAGTAAATATCTTTTATTGTTTCATGAAACCAGCCAGTTAATTAAACTTCACTTTCTGGGCTCTCGCCAATGGTATTAAAAAGGAGAAAGTGACTAGTTTTTTCAAATTCTCCATCTAAAAGTAAAGATGAATTATTCCCATATTGGTTCCTAACCTTCTATAATCTTC
The DNA here is from genome assembly GCF_000147115.1 of Myotis lucifugus. NCBI lineage: Eukaryota > Metazoa > Chordata > Mammalia > Chiroptera > Vespertilionidae > Myotis > Myotis lucifugus. Next base: position 1,025,253 of record NW_005871166.1, read on the forward strand.
AATAATAAACACAATAACAACAATATATGAATATTAAACTGGAGACCAGGTCCTTTCGTTACAAGACTTGGAGTGAGGAAACTAGTCTTGTTCCAATGCTAACATGTCACATATCAAAAGAATTGGGGTGGGAACTTTCTCAATAAAAACATAAATTCTCTGAAATTTAAATGGTATGTGTTGCAATAAGAAGGGGCAAATGGTTAAATGGGAGAGAAGCAAGTCCAGAAGTGTGTGTGTGTGTGTGTGTGTGTGTGTGTGTGTGTTTGGATCAATAAGGAACTATTTGGACATTCAATAAATGGATTGCTGATAACTAAATAACCTTTTGCAGAAAAAAATAAAGTTATATCTCAACCTCATTACATACAGAAAACTAAATTCTGTATGTATTAAAGAGTTATTGTTTTAATAATGAAAGGAAGAAGAAGTATTAAAAGAAAATAAAATGTATTTTATATATGTATATGAAAGACCTTCTTAAGCAAATCATATCCTCCAGACCAATAAAAGAAAAAAAAAGAGGGACAGATTTGTTGGTGTAATAATTGAAGACTTTTTTATGACTACAAAAATTCCAAGTAAAATTAAAGGGTACGATGCATACTAGGAAAAATGTACTGCTATATGTATGAAAACCAAAGGTGTAATGTCAAGAATATTTTAACTCCTACATAACAGTAACTAAACAAAACAAAAGCAGATAAGAATATGAGCAAGTAATTCATAAAATAAGAACTATAAATGACCAATAGAGACAAAAAGTTACTTCCTTATCTGGAGTCAAAAATTTAAGATCACATATCATTTTGGAGTCTGAGATTAAGTCTCAGGAGAAAACACTTGCTGGCATTCTAATTCAGATACCTCACATAACACAGTAATCAAGTAAGTATTTGCAAAGTACTTGAAGATTAAAGTAGCATTCTCCAAAGTGTTTCCCTATTTAAATTAAACTCCAACATCTTTTTTCTGAATGGGCCAAAATAATGCCTGAATTGTCTTTACCAGACTTTGGTTAGTTCTCCTTTGTTTTTGTTTTTTTATTTCTGATGGCAAGAAATATGCTTATAACCTGAGTCTTATTCCACAGTCTGTTGGAACGGACAGAAATATGAATCCCTTCTCCCTCTAAGCCCAAAATAGAGCAGCTAACCTTCAGTAAATAATCTTTAATAAAAAGCAAGTTAATTCTCTCAGATCTTTTCTCCAAAGACACATACCTTAGCATTGCCCCTCAATGAAGGCGTGGACCAAAGGGAGTTGCAGAAGGAAGTAACTACTTACTTCAGTTCTCAAAGCACTCATCCTTGATCTGCTTCAGATCTTGTGTTTTGATGCACCTATTTAATTTTCTTTAATGAGGAAAACAGGAAAAACTTGCTCTCAACTCTTCTCCCATCCACATTCCCAAGTGAGTTTATTTTGGTTGGTATAAACTATCTTGCACAGAGAGCTGTGCTCCTCAATTAAGCTTATATTTAAGGTCTCTCAAAACCAGCCCCCAGTTCAAGTGAAGAAAGAACTTGAAGCCAATGCTCTCTGAGCTAGCATCTTTTATTTAAAAATTTTGTATTAGCCCTAGCTGTTTTGGCTCAGTGGATAGAGCATCAATCAGCCTGCAGACCAATGGGTCCTGGGTTCATTTACAGTCAAGGGCACATACCTTGGTTTCAGGCTCCTCCCTGGCCTGGGCCCTGGTCGGAGCCCATGCAGGAGGCAACCAATCCAGGTGTTTCTCTCACATCGATGTTTCTCTCTGTCTTTCCCTCTCTCTTCTACTCTCCCTAAAAATAAATGGAAGAAAAATATCCTTGGGTGAGGATTAACAAAAAATAAAAAATAATAAAAATTTTGTATTAAATTTATTGGGGTGACATTGATTCATAAGATTATATAGGTTTCAAGTGTACAATTCTATGATGCTCCATAGCATTGTGATTTTGCCACCAAAAGTCAAATCATCTTCCATCACCATATATTTGAACCCCTTTACCCTTTTACTACCTTCTCTCAGCCCCCTTTCCTTAGGAAACCACCATAATGTCGTCTGTGTCTATAAGTCTGGTTTTTGAGAATATCATGCTAAGTGACAAGTCAGATGGAAAATCAAGAACCATAAGCTTTCACCATATGTGGGATATAAAACCGAAAGCAACAAGGAACAAACAAGACAAACAAACAAAAACTCATAGACGCTGAGCGAGCATCCTGCCTCTCAGTGCACATCCATAGCAAAACTGCCTGTGAAGTCACATATGTCTGTTTTCTCACAGTGTCTCGCGGTGCCATGTGTCCGTTTCCTCAGCTCGGATTGGGGAATTGGAGGATGAGTGCTGGGATCAGGCTGCCTGGGTTTGAATCCTGGTTCCTCGTTTTCTTCCTGTTTGATTTTAGGCAGGTAACTACATGTTCTGTTTTCTCAACTGTGAAATTGGGATTTTTTTTAAAAAATAGTACCTACTTTAGAGGCTTGTTTTGGGGATTAAATGAGATAATATATGTGAAGCTTTAGAAGAGTGCTGACACTTCAGGGCTTTCAAGATGAGTACCTTCAAATTAGCATTTCAATCCTTCATGCAAAGGTTTGTAAAATGGGACTATTGTGTGCTGAAATGTATTCTCTCATATATTGTATGTTGAAATCCCAACCCTCAGTATCTCAGAATGTAATCATATTGGAGATAGGTCTTTTAAGAGGTTATTATGATTAAATGAAGTCATAAGGGTGAGGCCCTAATAAAATATGACTGGTATCCTTAGGAGAAGAGGAAGAGACAAAGAATAGGCCATGTGAGATCACAGCCAGAAGGCAGCTGTCTGCAACACAAGGAATGAGGCCTCAGGAGCAGCCAAACCTGCTGACACGATGATCTTGAACTTCAAGCCTCCAGAGTTGTGAGAAAACAAATTTTTGTTGTTTTACCCAACTTGCCTATGCTATTTTGTTGTGCTAGCCTTAACAAACTAAAAGAAGGACATATTGCTAATTGATTTCTATCCTTATTGAACTTACATGCTTTGCACAAATAAATAGTTGAGACCTTTCTTAGAGATTTTCTAATGCAATTACTTTTTAAGTAAAACTTCTGAAGCCTTATATGCCCAAGGTAATTTTTATTGCACACTTGCATTTAACTGAATGTCACTAAAAGGTTCCTGCTGCTCTCTCCTGAAGGGGCCGGTAACAATCTTTCCAGTGCCATAAGGGGGGAAGGCAGGAGCAGGACTTTAACTATGTTCCTTCAGCCTGTTCCCACTATTGCCCACCGAACCTGCCTAACTCACTCCAACACACACAACTCAAGATGGTCTTCAGTCACTTCCACAGTTTTATGCTTTGGGGTTGGTTTCTAAAATCCATGCTTTACTTTCTCATTTCTATCATTTTTTCAGGTTGATTTCCAAGGGAGAAGTGGCCATCGCCTTGCTAGGTTACCTTGCTGGTTTGCTCTCCTGGCAGAAATTAAATTTTGTGTATTCTAACTCTACATTTTACATAACTACACAAACCTGAAAATATGCATTTGTTCACACTTCATATAGATTTTCACTTAAACATACTTCTAGATCCAATTATGCATATGTCTATTTCAAGTGTTATGTAAGTGGTATGCTAAAGTCAGTGTATATGTGCTAGTATCTCATTCTTTCGGTATAAAAATGTTCATTAACCAGGGAGTACTTCTAGGCTTTTCTTCCCCAAAGCAAAAAATTAAAACTCAAAGTAATAATAAGCAATCAGGTCTAAATAGAATTGTACAGATTCACAGAGAAATCAATAGCATCATTCAAGAGGCACAATTCTCCCTTCCTATAAAAACAACAAAAAAGTGGCTGTTTGCATATTGCAAGTAAATGAAGGGATGTGAGATTGTAATGGGTAAAAACAGGAGGAGATAAACAAGGAATCCATAGAGTCTTTAAACCGGAAAGTAAGAGTGTAAGCCTATGCAAAATCCAGCAATTTAAAGATATCCTCAAGGTCATTCTTCATTGACATGGTAAATTTAACTTAAAGAATCAAATAATGCAGACTGTGTATGGAGTATATGACTAGAAAAGCTAATAATGACATTTAATCTCTTTAACAGGTTTTATAACTCAGTCCAGCAAACAAACTATAAAATGTCAATCTTCAAACATTTCATATTTCTAAAGTTATTTGATTCATTTTATAGATGAAACTCATGCTTATTTTATTACATTGGAGGTTAGTTATTTTTTAATTAATTTATTTTCTGTCTGTTAACCTTATTAGGAGAATTTATATTTAGCAAAATGAATCATTCCCCGTCTTTGTAGGACTGACTGTACCTCAAACACAATGTCGCTTTGCTTTTTGCTCCAGCCATGGCAACATTTCACCTTGAATGCAGAAAACTAAGACTATTCACAGCCCTCCTCACTCATGATGAGAGATGAAATAGTTTAAAATAGAAAAACCTCATCTTGCTCCTTTATAGCCAGAAGGAGGAAAAAATGAGTAAGAATTACAAGCTCTAGACAATCTATTCTTACATTAATGAGACAGATTTATAAAAAGATGCTACAAAAATTATGGGTAGTAGTTTCCAGGGCTGCCATAACAAATTACCACAAACTGGGTGGCTTAAAACAACAGAGGTTTATTCTCTCACAATTCTGAGGTCCTGAAGCCTGCAATCGAGCTATGGGCAGGGCTTCTGGAGGCTCTCATGAAAGATATCTTTTTTTTTATTTTTCTTTTTTCAACTTCTGGTAGTTCCTGGTTTTCCTTGGCTCATAGCAGCATAATTCTGATCTCTACCTGAGCCTTCACATGGATTTCTCTGCGGCTCTTTTTGTCCTCTCCTCTTAAGGATATGAGTCATTAGATCAGGGCCTAACCTAATCTAGAATGACCTCATTTCAAGTAATTGCATTGGCAAAGAACCCATTTGCAAGTAAGGTCACAAGTACCAGTGGTGAAGACTTGAACATATTTTTTTAGCTTAAACAAACAGGACATTTTTTATCTCACATAACAGTAAGTAGGGCCCACTTCAGAGTTGCTTGACTTAGTAGCTCAGATATCTACAAGGAGCTAGATGGTATATAAATCTGTTATTTCATTCATGCTTTGCTTCACCTTCAGACTATTTCTATTCCTGGTCATAACTAGCTGCTAAAAGAACATGGGGAAACCTTGTGCCTTGCTTTCATCTTAGAAGAAAGGGAGAGGAACAAGCTGATGAATGAATGGAGGAAGGGATGCAAGAGAGTTAGGCCTCTCAAATATGGATATGAATTCTTCTGTCTAGCTTGATGGCCACACTGTGATCACTAAGAGCCACAAGGCAAATGTCATGAACCCATTTGTTTAATCAGAATTTATATCCAGAGTTGGTAGTGCAGTCAGTATACCCTGAGTCACAAGGAGAAAAATTAATTGTTGAACAAAATTTGAATTTCTTTAGGAAGGAGTAAAAAGGATCCTGAGTAGCCAGTTGACAAGAACCCCCCCCCCCCAAACCAAAATCTATTTTATGCCATTTCTCTATCCCTGCGATATGTGTGTGTGTGTGTGTGTGTGTGTGTGTGTGTGTGTGTGTGTAATATCTTTACAGAATATATATACTTTGGGGGGACGACAATTAAGCCCACTGGACTATGAAATAAGCTTACTGTATAGCCAAAAGACTAAACTAGAATCATGACTTACTTTTCCTGAGATCAGTTGCACTGTCCAATTACTTCTACCATCAAGCCACACAAATCTAACATTTTATATCCTTAATTTGGCTCCAATGTATCTCATCTTTTCAACTCTTACTTTTGTTGTTTAATTCAAATTTTTGTCAACATTTTGAGACAAGGTAATATCTCTCAACCAGTCTGTTTCTCCATTCTCTTTTCCAAGTCCCAAATTGTCCTCCACAGTGTAAACAGTTGAATCTGCCTAAAACATAATGTGGGTTACATAGCTCTGCTTCTTAACACATTCCAAGGGATCCCAAATTACCTACAAGATAAAGTCCTCAGTAAAGCATCTGAGGCAGCCGTGGGCAAACTACTGCCCGCGGGCCGGATCCGGCCCGTTTGAAATGAATAAAACTAAAAAAAAAAAGACCGTACCCTTTTATGTAATGATGTTTACTTTGAATTTATATTAGTTCACACAAACACTCCATCCATGCTTTTGTTCCGGCCCTCCGGTCCAGTTTAAGAACCCATTGTGGCCCTCGAGTCAAAAAGTTTGCCCACTCCTGAATTCTTCGTCATTTATGTCTCCCCTGCTTACATCCTCAGCCTTATCCTAAACTTGCACTCTACTCTTAAGGCATAATGAGCTTCTTGCCATTCCAAAATGATGCTAGTTTAATACATACGGACCTTCCTTTTGCCTGGGGATTTCCTGTTTTGCTTTAATAACTCTCCTTTCTTTCTCTTAACACCAAGTCCCAACCTTTCTCTGACTCATTGGGATAAAGAGAAACACTTGGATAGCTTTAGCTTTCTGCTAAGTTCAACATCAGTTACCTGCCTAGACCAGTACTTCTCAAACCTCAGTCAGTCTGAGTTTCCTAAAAGCAGAGTGATGGGTGGCATGTAAAGTGAGGACATAGAGAATCAATCCAGATCTTTAGGAAATAACCATGGTTTTCCCTGCTTTGAACTTGGACTCCTTCTGCATCAACTGTTGCTGAGATTCTGGGCTCCTGCTAAGTCACATTCTGAATCCCTCTGCATTTACATCTGTCTTTAAATTGCTACAGAAAATGTCTGTCTTACACGCAAGTCTAAATTACAAAAGGAATCATAAAGAAAATCAGCTACTTTCAAACTATGAAGTATCCATGAGAGTTCTAGAATTTCTACATAGTAGGAACTTAAGATTGGTCATCTGGGCCCAGCTGGTGTGGCTCAGTGGTTGAGGGTCAACCTATGTACCAGGAGGTCTCCTGTTCAATTCCTGGTCAGGGTACATGCCCAGGTTTTGGGCTCGAGCCCCAGCAGGGGATGTGCAGAAAGTAGCCGATCAATTGATGTTGATGTTTCTCATCAATGTTTCTATCTCTCTCTCCCTCTCCTTTCCTCTCTTTCTAAAAATCAATACAAACATTTTTTTAAAAAGAGTGGCTATCTGGTTTGAGGAAGTGGATCACTGGAAGAGAGTGTTAAAGATTTTTTCCCATAGACTTCTACATTAGCACTGAAAAAAAAAGAAACACCAATTTTCCATATCAAAGAACAAGGGAGGAATTGTCAGGATCTGAGAAACCTCTTACCTTATCCCAAGACAGAATTTGATGCCACCATTGTGAAATTAAATATAAGGATGTGTTACCAGATAGTCTTTAAGCTAGTCTTCTTCATTTAAAAAAATGCAACTGGAAAATCTTGTACCAAAAATAATTATTTAATCTATTTAATACAAGTCTTGAAAGACAAGTAAAAGTTAGTGTTGCCAAAATTAGTAGCCAGCATATAGAACTCTCTCTCTCTCTCTCTCTCTCTCTCTCTCTCTCTCTCTCTCTCTCTTTCTCTCTCTGTGTGTGTTTGTGTGTGTGTGTGTGTGTGTGTAAACAATAGTTAACTTCAGGGAAAACAAAATCTTGGACAAGAAAATATAGATAATCAAAATATAGCTGATTATGTAGCTCTTCTGTGTATAAGATATCCCCACTTATAATAAATGCTGAATATTGATTTAGACAAAAATGGTGATATACTTGTTTTGATAAGATAGGAAAATGGAAAGTGTTTAATTCTAATCTTCTATAATAGAAAATCAACAAATAATAGCTAAAATTAAAAATCAAGAAATAGTTCAATTATGATATTTAGTAATATGGGTATGAATAACAGGGAAAAATAAAAAGTTGAATGTAGATGCCCTTGAAAATAGAATAGTGGTAATTTTTATTACATAAGTGTTGTACTATTAGTTGGTTTTTAAAAATATGTGTGTATATGTACATGTATTGATAAAATGAAAGTTATATTTAAATATAACTGCATATAATTGATTTTAGGGCTCTTTTCAGGATGTTGAAAAGAATGAAATCTATGACCTTTGTTCATATTGACTATTTTTTGCCAAATTATTGTGCAGAATAGTTTTTGTTTTGGAAGTATGCTCTTTAAGTTCAGAGAACCATGGATGTCAAACAATTGCATTCATTCCCTTGATCGGGACTAGATTTCAGAAGAGAATATTCCAGAAATAGAGGAGGCTTTTTTATTCTTTCCTAGGGGAAAAAAAGTGTGATTTTTATATCATCAGAAACTCTCCGAAAATATTTTCCTCAGAGGTATTGCTGTCTTTATTCAATCATGTAAATGCTAAGCATTGGTTGTTCAACAATGTGACTTGCAAATCTGTAATAGTTTCCTGAATCCAGTGATTGTTTCAATAAGAACAAAGGACATAATCTCACATTCTGTGAAGGCGGGAGGCTTAATTAGCAACAATAGGAAGTGTTATGAACCTTCTTTACTCCACTAGTCTCATTATAATAATCAGTGGAGGAAGAGGCCAATGGGAAGGTGATGGGAAGGACAATTAACATGTATTTAGATAAATGACCAATAGGTAGATAGTGAGAGACAGAGAGAAAGAGAAAGAACCTTTTAGAACCTCACAAAATCTCCAGGGTGCTTCGATTTTCTAAGTCTTGCCTAGGGTTACTTACTGGAACTTAAAGGGCCTGAGATCCAAATCCAAATCTTTCTCCGGAGTCTACATTTTCTTCACTTGCCAAACACCAAGAGAGAGCAACTGGAAAAACATCCCAGGATTCTGCATTTGGTCCCTGGGTCTATGGTTGCTAACTACAGCAGAGATCTTTGTGGATTTGTTATTCATACGAGGTAGACCCCAGCATTCATTTTCCCTAAGTAATACCTAACCTATATCTGTGAATTTTTTTAAGTTGCTTAAAGTGGAAATCTAACCCTCTTACTGGATTCTTCCCGAAGCATCTGTTTCACTGTCTTTATTATGTGATTAGCTTGCAGCTTTCTTTCAAAATGGCATGATTGAAGTAGTATGTTGAAAGAAACCTCAAAATGATCAGGGTGTGAGGAGGCACAGAAGGGGTGAACAGTTTTTTGCCAACATCATAAAGATGCTTTGAAAATTCTTGACTATTAACTAAAGAATGAGATTAGACTCATGTCAAACTTCAAAGCTCCTTCCTAACCACCTATTTTAAAAGGCTTTTCTCTGGAAATAAAATAGTTTCCCTTTTCTTCCCAGCACAATGAGAAATATAATTCTATTCATGTACGCTGTTTTCCCTTTAGGATAAAACTCTTTCTGTTTATATGAGAGGATGAGTTCTTCTCCTGACCTTTCCTGTCAATGACTTTCCAAGGTAATGAACAAAAATACATGTAAACATTTTTCCAATTTGTGATGAGCAGTCAATAAACAGAAAATGCTAATCATACTAATTTCTTCTCCCTGGCAAAGTGATACATAAATAATATATTAACATGCAAGAGCCAATAGGGTTAAGCTGCTCAAACATTGCCATTGATTTCTCCCCCCACCATCTCTTCTTCTCATTCAACTGATACTATGCAACCTTTCTTTTCCATTATATTGTAAAACTTTGCTCCCTTGAGCATCACCGTGAGGCTCTGCTCCTAAAACATTAATTAAAGCGAGGTGAAGTATTTGATTAATCAGCACAGGAGTCTGTGGGGCTCTAACGTTGAATGACAAATGTCAATATCTGCTTTAGGTTTGTTGGATCAACCAGCCAATATGGAGAAACTGATCCATCATCTTGTCACCAATTCCCAGAGCATCCCCGAAGCCTGCCAATTAAAAGAAAAGTTGTAATCACAATACATCACTCAGCAGTGATTGCAGGAACGTGATATATAGGGACCTTTTCCTTCTTCTCTGTTCAGTACTTGATGTCTTTTTTGAAAATTTATTCCATTTTTTCAGGCAGAAATCAGATCCAAAAGGAAAAAGAGATCACCTGAAGAAATATATTTCTCTGTTCTTTTTCCTGAAGCATAAATTAACATTTTGTTGAATGGGTATAAATTCTTGGAGACTTTTGAAGAGTGACAGAAATGATTAAGACAGTAACTTGTATTACTGAGAACTGGATCATTGGAAGACAGTGTAATGGCTCTTTTCTCTGCAATGGCAATATTTGGAATTTTCTTTGGAGAATATATACTAAAACTGGAAGGTGATGTAGCATACCAGTCTCATAATAGCTCTCATACGTTAATAGAGCAAAGGTATGTTACATAAACCTTCCCAGCCACATTTCCTGCCTCACTCCTATCCACACCCCTATCTCACACTCTTAATCTCCAGGCAAATCTCCCAGTGCCTCAAACAGGTCTCCTGGCATGCTTTTCTCTCTCTGGAAGGCTCTTCTGACTCTTGGTCCACATAGCTACCCTGCAAGCTCTTCCAGATTTGAATCAAATACCATCTTTGTCTTTTTTTGGACATATCCTGCTATCTACTCACAGGCTGAGATAAAGACCTTTTTCTGGGTTTCTTCTCTGATCCTCCATAGCACTTGGTTCATGCCTCTATTCAAACCTAAATCCTTTTATTGTAATAGGAGCTTTTCTCATCTGTTTCCATTTAAAGTGGCGAGCTCCTTGAAGACAGGGACCATCTCACATTTACCTTACACCTCAATTTCCAGCACAATGACTGATAACCAGGACCTGCACAGATCTGCTGATGAATGGAACTGCTCTTAAGACTTCTATGCTCAAGTCTCTGCAGTTCCTCACATCTTAGAATGAAGCCTAGGGCCTTAGATGACTTATGAAGTCCTAGGCAAACTAGCCTCTGACTTCATCTTTAGCTTCTTGTTACATCAACCTCTCCCTCCTTCATGTTGACTTACTCGCAACATATTTCCTTTATTTCCTCTCATGGGAAAGTCTCCTCCTTACCTAGGAGCCTTTGTACAAGGTATTGCTGATGCTTGAAGTACTCTTTATCACTTTCCATCTGGCCAATATATCTCTTAATCTTAAAAACTAATTCTCTAGGTAACATTCCCTGATACTTCTTTTCAAAACCAAATTATATCCCAAACAATATAATCCCAGGACACCCTTCCTGCCCCTCATCACACATACAGCATTGGTGTACAGATGCAGTGCTTTTTAGGCTGCAAGACCTGTGAGAGGAGGGTCATGTTGCTTTCACTAATGGTTACATCTGATGGGGGACACTCAGTAAGTATTTGTAGGCTGTTTTGAATAAATAAATAAATCTTGAATAGATAAACACATTTTGAAAGCGCAAACCAGAATAAAGGCTATCAACCTTCCTTAGTACCATTTTAAAAAATTAAGCTTTTGTAGTGTAATTGAGGAAACATGCTCCTAAAAAAAGCTGTATTCTTTGCTTTGCCTTCCTTCTGCAGTGGAGCCCATCAACAGGCTCACAAGAGTGACTTAACTTTTAAAATCCAGGTACCTTCGTTTTTTGTAACGCAGGCAATTGGCCTGGCAGGGGTCCAGAAACCTGAGGCTAACATCAGGTAGACTGAAAACGTGTGTAATTGTTTCCACTCGGTGCCCCCACCCTAGTCAGTGCTTGCACCTGTAACTTCCCTGACAGGTGCTAGTGCCACCTCCTTTCCTTCCCAGCCAGGTGAGAGTAAATACAGTCACTTCTTGAGGCAAAAATACTGGCATGTGCAGACTAGAGGCTGCCTAAGTTTCCACATGTCCTGGCCTATATTTCAAACTTAGCGCGCACTCATTTGTCTCCCAGAGTAGAACACAGTATCAAACAGGGAACAGTGCAAACCAGCGGTGTCTGCTGGAATGTCTAAAAAGCCCGAGAAGGCAAATTGTGCCGGCTCACATGTGATATCCTTACCAACCACTTGTCTGCTGAGGCTGCTCGCCGACTTTTCTGTTTGCTTCCCTCCATTGCTGTTCAAAGCCTTTGTGTGGTAAACGGGTGTGCTAGCCTCAGAGAGCCATCAGGGATGGCTGGAGTCTCCTGCAATCATGTAAAACACTGACTATGCCTGCTTAAAAAGAATGCCTCCCCAGCGACAGTCTGCTGAATAGTGGAATTTAGGACATTTTTTAAAAATTTATTTACCTTCTGTGTGAACAGGACTCTTACCACGGCGTTAAAATTCAACAGACAGAAACCCAAGTGGAGAGCTGCACTCTAGGTGTTGTTTTTAATCTTTCATCTGATTCACTCAGATGAACAAGACAATATGAAAACCCCTCTAGTCATTTTTCACAAACACTGGAAAACAACCGCAAGGAGCAGGATTACTCTTCGAGTGAATCCTCACTAAAATATTCACAGACCAAACAAAGAAAAATAAACAGAAGGCCAGGGAAATTTGAAAATTCACATTCTGAACTACAGGGTTGGCACACAGCTGGAAAGGAGACTAGCTTCAGAATGAGTGACTGTCTACATGTCTCTTCGCGCCTCTTTTGGAAACTTCTTACAGTTTAACTACATTTCTAACTACTGAATGATAAAATGGTGTCATCGCTATAATTTCATATTGCTTAAAATATGAAACTCTGTCTCTTAAAAATTTCATATGATGTTGCATAGAAGTAATCTTTGCATAAAGCTGGTGATGTAATAAAGATAGTCTCTGCTATTTTCTTTAAAATACAAAGATATAACCGTGGTTTTAGGAGGATATTAATACACTTTTAAATCAAGTACATTTATGAGACTCCTTTTTCTCTAACCTTGCTCAATCATAATCTACTTATTTTGATATCTACCTACTTTATTCTCCCTTCCTGGTTGCGATACAGTTTATCTGATGCATAAAAGCCTGGAACGGTTTTCTAGTTCACTTTTCTGATCTCTACACAATTTACACCGTTCACCTATGGCTATGACTACAGGCTACCAACGTCACCATCAATCACACCACTTGCTTGGTAGCATATAGGCAAAACATCAAATTCACCAATCTATTTTCTCTTATTTTTTAAGGGATTGTTTTAATATCCTCTTAACTACACAGAATTAAGACATTCTGTATTGTATTCTCATTCATCCCCCACCCACTACAAAATTCTAGCTAATTAAAAGGGAAGATTTAGTATTAATCTCTTGGCTTAAAATAGTCAAATAGACTGAGGCAAGAACAGGCATCAGTGACTTTATATTACATGACTTACCTCAAATTTCCACTTTACTTTGTGAAATGATAGGCAAAGTTATAGAAAATGAGCTATGCTAGGCTCTCTTTAGGGACTGAGAATAATGACAATTCTGGTTAATTCTGCATTATTAATGGGGAAACTCATTGCAGATTATTAAACTTGTTGATTTTCCAAGAAAAGAAAAAAATGGTTAAGTTTTCTGTTTGCCCCTTCTGGGGTAGAATTTAAGCATTAGCAGTCAATCCTAGGAAGGTTATCTTGTTTTTACATTCCTTCATGGTAAGAGACCCCAAGAAAATACTGTATCATCCTTTCTATCAAGTAAGAAAATAAAAATGGGTCTCCATCACCCTGAGAATTAAGGAACATTGAACCAGGCTCTCCCAGAGCCTCTGATATTTATTGTTCATAGACGGGCACCTCTGCAAGCTGCATACACTGCCATCTTTGGGCAAAATGCTATCTATCATTTTGCCACTGTATCAAGTAGAGCTACATCATAACGAGGTGAGAGAGTTAACCCAATCTCACTGAAATAGTCTAGAAATTACTGAAATAGCTGGGAGATTATGGATTTTTATTGCACTGTTTTTATATGCGATCACTTCTTTTCGCTAGTCATTTTTAAAAAAATATTTTTAATATTTTCAATTACAGTTCACACTCAATATTATTTTGTATTAGTTTCGGGTATATAGTATAATGTCCCCATCCCCACTGGATATCTACAGTACCCACCTGACACCATGCATAGTTATCACAATATTATTGACTATATTCCCTATATTGTACCTTACAAATCTGTGAATATTTTGTAACTATCATTGTGTACTTCTAAATTGCTTCACCTTTTAACCCAGTCTGCCACCCCCTCTCTTTTGGCAACCACCAGTCTGTTTCTGTTTTGTTTGTTTATATTATTTAGATTCCACATACAAGTGAAATCCCATGCTATTTGTCTTTCTCTTACTGACTTATTTCACTTAGTATAATACCCTCTAGGTCCATCCAGGCTGTCACATATAGTAAGATTTCTTTTTTATGGCCGAGTAATATTCCATTGTATATATGCACCACCACTTTTTTATCCATTATTCTATTGATGAGCACTCGAATTGCTTCCATAGCTTAGCTATTGTATATAATGTTGCAATGAACATAGGAGTGCATATACTCTTTTAAATTAGTGTTTTTTGTTTCTTTGTATATATACCCAGATGTGGAATAGCTGGGTCATAGGCAGTTCCATTTTTAATTTTTTGCGATAACTCCATACTGCTTCCCACAGTGGCTGCACCAGTCTGCATTTCCACCAACAATACACAAGGTTTTCCTTTTATCCACATCCTTGACAACACTTGTTGTTTGTTGATTTATTGATGATAACCATTCTGACAGGTGTGAGATGATATCTCATTGTATTTTTAAGTTTCATTTCTCTGATGATTAATGATGTTAAGCATCTTTTCATATGTCTATTGGCCATCTGTATGTCCTCTTTGGTGAAATAATACAAAAATTTATATGGAACCACAAAAGACCCTGAATAGCCACAGCAATCTTGAGAAAGAAGAACAAACTATACTACATGATACCAAACTATAATACAAGGCCATAGAAATCAAAACAGCATGGTACTGGCATAAACACAGACATGTGGATCAATGGAACAGAATAGAGAAGCCAGAAATAAACCTACAATTAATATTTGACAAAGGAGGCAAGAATACACAATGGAGTAAAGACAGTTTATTTAATAAATCATGTAGGGAAAATTGGGCAAATACAAAAAAAGAAAAGGAAAAAAAAAGAAAACATCTTACACAATACACAAAAATAAACTCAAAATGGATTAAAGACTTAAGTGTAAGGCTCAAAACCATAACAATCTTAGAAGAAAACATAGGCAATAAAATCTTGAACATCTCTAATAATATTTTTTTCTGGTATATCTCCTCAGGAAAGGAAAACAAAAGAAAAAATAAGTAAATGAGACTCCATCAAACCAAAAAGATTTTTCACAGCAAACAAAACTATCAACAAAATTAAGAGACGATCCACTGGATGGGAGAACATATTCATCAATGATACATCTGAGAAGGAGTTAATATCCAAAATTCATAAAGAACTCATACCGCTCAACACCAAAAAAGCAAACAATCCAATTAAATAAATGGGCAAAGGACTTTTGGCAGTGATTTCACAGGAAGTAGATCATACTGAGCAATTTTAGTGGTTTTATTATTTATTAATAAATAAATCTAGAAATTTAATTAAAGGAATGCCTGAAAGGTAGTGTTCGGTTCATCAGAATTTGCTTCTCCTCCTCAAATTGCTTCTATTGTTTCTCTAGTTTAACTAAAATGTGACAGTAACTTTACCAGGCACTATACTTCACATTAGGTTGGATTCCTTTGAAATATAGCTTTGCTGTATTGCCTTTTACTTTCCTTTAATTACCCGAAGCAATGGCAATCCATATTTCAGAGACAAAGATGAAAACCTCCTATGAGTGGAATGCCTGCAATTTGCTAGGCCCTGTTCTGGGCACCTGACCTACGCTGTCTCCCTTTGTTCTTACATCGTACCCCCTTTACATTCTCCTGTCTTACAAGTCAAACCAGGTACCACCACCTGCAGACAGTCCCTACCATGCGGCCTCTCCTTGCACGGAAGGGAGGGAGGACAGCTAGGAGGTCTGTGCTCTCCTCTTCCACTGTGCCTTGTTGGTCTCTGGGAACGAGGAGACTGGGTTTGCACAGGATGGTTTCCTCCCCTCTTTCTGTGGACCTGACCAGGGCCATGGGCAGTGGGCAGCCCCCTGTGGAGTGCAAAGCCCCACCAATGATTGGCACCATTGACTGCCTGCTATTCTGAACCTAACTAACAGCTCGCGACAGACTTGCTTTGGAAAAAATGGCTCTTGTGGTCATGCCAAAGCTGGCGAGAACTACACCTACTCCAGCCCTCTTGGCCCAGGCCTGACGGGATTACAGGAGATGGCCCCATGGCACGCACACACACCAACCCCAACCCAGGGCAGGGGGCCCTGGGTGACTCCGAATTTTCTTAAAACATTTGTTTTCTAAAAAAAAAAAAAAAGAAAAAGAAAAAGAAAAGACCACTGTGAACATTTTGGTGTATAACCTGTCCTCCCTCCGCCCCAAATTTGTTTGCTTTTTTCATCTAAACTGGGAACATAAAAGACATGCTCTTTATTATTGGTTTTTAGTGTGAGGAAGGGAGAGAAACTTCAGGTGAGAAAGAAACATCCATCAGTTGCCTCCTGTACACTCCCCAACTGGAGATTGAATCTGAAACCTTTGTATGTGCCCTGACCAAGAATTGAACCCTCGACCCTTTGGTTCACAGGATGATGCTCCAACCAACTGAGCCACACTGGCCACGGCCAATATATACTGTTGTGCATCCAGCTTTTTTCACTTTTATTTTATCTTAAGCATTTCCCCATGTCATGAATAATGATTCCGAAGCATTGTTTTTAATGATTGTAGAGTTGAATGGCTATAAATCTTATAATTTAAAAAAAAAAACACAAACAAAACAAAACAAAACAAAAAAAACATTCTCCTGTCTTAATAAGGTGAGTTTGATGTTTTGTCCAAATCAAAGGAGAAGTTGATACAATAAATAATATAATTAAGAATAAAAGAAAAATCCAAATCATCTAAAATCCTGTCTTCTTTTTAGGAGCAGAGAGAGAGAGAGAGAGAGAGAGAGAGAGAGAGAGAGAGATCTGGTGAGAGACCTAGCAACAATTGTATTTTAAGATTGTCAATGAGCCCAAGTAGGTCTTCTGTATTCTTCAAAGTACCTTGGTCTGACAACTTCTGTCAAGTTTCAGGACGGTGAGAATTAAAATGTCCTAGTTACAACCTGCTAAAAAACTTGTTCTAGTAATGAAAATGGCAGTTCAGCTAAAAATATATATTGACCATGCTAGATCACTGTACAAAGGCTGCTGCATTCCAATTCCACTTCTCAGGATTTTCCCCCATCCATTTATTTAATAAAATAAGGTAAGGCTGTGTTTTAGAAACTCTGAATTTAGACCCAAATACCTATACTAACTTTCAAACAATGTGTGGGTTTAATTAGGTAATACATTTGTCATGTCTTCCAGACGTCATTATGTTTCCTTGCATGAGCAGCTACATCAAGTTGCTTGTATTGGACTTTGAAGAGAAAGAGGGACCATTTTTGAATAGCTCTGTTTTCCTCTGTATAGACACATGGTTGGTGGCTATAAACTAACTAGGATGGACAGTTGATACTCGAGAGTGGTTTGTCACAGAAGCTGATAAGACACTATAGAGAGACTCAGAAATGGCACCAAATGTTCTTGTCCTCTGCTTGAAAGTGATAATGCTAATGCCAGTTTATTAAAATTTGTAATCTAACATGCTCTGTTAATTTCCTATTGGGGATAGTGCTTTCATTGAAAGTGTTGCTTGTTTTACATGTGTTCAAAACAGACAATGAATGTTTCAAAGCTAAGTTTTAGGATTTTCAGTGTTTATTATCAGATGTGATTTGTTCTGAAGGAGGAAATTTGAGCATGTAAAACCACCATATTTTCGAACTGATTGTTTTCAAGCCTTTAAATAAAATCACTATGCTCTTTATAGTGTTCTGAGCTTAAGCTGCTGCAAAAAGAGTAGAACTACTTGTCAGCTTGGGAGGATTATAAATGGTTTTACCAGTTAGAGAAGAAGTTTAAGTAAAGTAGTAAGGAGAATCATTTCCCTCTGTTAATCAAAAACAACACCACAAAACCATAGTTGCATTATAAAGTAGGAAATGAGTATGGACAATCCACAGCGAGCATGCTGAAAAAAGAAAGATCAATGTTTTACAGTGAAAGGCAATAGGGTTTGAATCCTGGTTTTGACACACTTATTGAGTCACATAGATTAAACAATTTCTTTGAATATCAGTTTCTTCATTGAAAAATAAAGGTAATTAGACCTAACTCAAAGTCTTTTGGTACACCTAGCTCATACTAAATACCAATCAATGTTAGTGTTTTCCCTCTCATTCAAGGTTTTTAAAACCTATTTCCCAAAGAACTGGTAAAATAAGTAAATAACTAATAAACCAACTTCAAATTCATGCATGCTTAAAACTGTTTCTTCTTTATAGCTTTGATACCCGATGAATGGCTTGACTAGATATAAAATACTTGTCTTGAACTTTCTTTCCTTGATTAGAAAAAGATCTTGTTCTACTGTTGTTTTGCTCTGATGTTGCTATAAAGGATAATGACAAGATTTTCTTTACTTTGTAATACACTTAGTCAGTTTTCCTTTGTGTATAATATTTTGTCAGTTTCAACCTACAGATTCCACTTTTAGTTCTAGAAAGTTTTCTTGGAAATTATTTTATATTAATTCCATTGTGATTCTCTGTCACTTCTATAGGACCTTGAATTTACATTCTTGCTTTCGTTTTCCATACTACCAAGTTTTCAAGTAATGCCTGCTCCTTTCAAATTCTTCTTAGATGATACATACTGAAATATTTAGGAGCAAAGTGTTATTATGGATGCAATATATTTTCAAATGTTTCAGAAAAATAAAATGTATACATGAATATGTAGGCAGGCATATGCATACACAAAGAATCAGATAAAACATATGTGGCAAAATATTAACAACTGGCGAATATCTGAGAAGGGCATATGGAGATTTACCGTACTATTTGTTCAAATTTTCTGTAAATCTCAATTGTTTCCAAATAAAAAGTTGGGATTGAACTAATCCTCACTTAGAAAACTACCCAACTACAATATTTTTATGAATGGCTGATCTAAAATTCCATGCAGGAGAAATTTCAGGGATGCTTTTATCCAAAGCTTTATTTTATAAAGAGAAAAATGTAGCACAGGGAGTTTGGGTAATTTTCCCAAAGTTATCAAGCTTATCCATTTTGAAGCTAAGCATCAAACTCTCCTGTTATGAATTCAACTTTAGTGTTGACTTTTTCATTTCCTTAGACTAGGCTCAGCAAATTTCTTCCTGTAAGGAGTTTGATAGTAAATGGTTTAGACCTTGCTGGCCACATATAACATGTATCACATTCTTCTTTGTTTTTCTTTAAACACTTTAAAAATGTAAAACCACTCTTAGCTCAAGTGCCCGTATCAAAACAGACTGTAATGCAAATCTGGTCTGGGGGGCATAGTTTGGGGCCCCCTGCCCTACACTATTGATTATTTGTAAGTACACTGAATCAGCTTTCATTGTGAAGCATAAGTAGACCAAAAAAATGTAAGCAAACCACACACTGCAGTTGACTACTTATGCTCCAAATTAGTCATGGCTTAGTTAGGGTTGCCATATTTAGCAAATGAAAATATAGACAGGATAAAAACTCCATTCCAGACAAATGGTATAGACTCATTTATCTTTTCTCCTTCAAACAACTATAAACCTTGCAATGAGTGCAAGAGACAAACAAAGAAGGACTATGAGAAGTGTGTGTGGGGAGAACAGCTAAATTGGTTTTGACTCCTAGACTGAAAACACCACAGTGGCAGAGTGTCTTAAGTCCCTCTCCCTAAACCCAACAGAAGAAGGTGACTCTGGCCCAGTGTTTCCTGGTTCCAACCTAGCAACAGAAGGCATTGTTGCTACATGATTGGATGGAAGAGGTTTTCCCAGGAAGGGCTGTGGAGCATCTCACTGTGGCACTGGGTTGTCTCAGGGCTGCTGGAACAGGTAGCTTCTGGGGCCGTGTGCTTATTGTGGCTGGGTTTCTCTTGCTGGTTCTGCCTGCCAGCCTCGGTATCCCTTGTCTCAGACTCTCATTGTTTTAACATTGGCAGGGCTGCAGGTTCATCTTCTTAACCATTGGTGTCAGGGAGCCTGATGTCAGAGGAACTCCTTCCTGTTTTGTCCAGAGAACTGAGTTGCCTTCTCACCGCTCCCCACACACACAAACCAGCTGGTTTGCCCTGAAGGGTGTGTGACCAGCTGCAAACAGCCATCATCCCCTCATCCAGGCTGGCCAGGCACCCAAGCGGGACCCCCACCCTGATCCAGGACACCCTTCAGGGCAAACCAGCCGGCCCCCACCCGTGCACCAGGCCTCTATCCTATATAGTAAAAGGGTAATATGCCTCCCAGCACCGGGATCAGTGGAGTCGCGAGGCCTCCCGGCACCGGGATCAGCGTGTCAGAGGGCAGCGCCCAAACCCCCTGATCGCCCTGCGGCTCTGTGTGTGACAGGGGGCGGGGCCACAACCTCCCTATCTGCCCCAACCCCCTATTCGGCCCTGCTCTGTGGGTGATAGAGGGCAGCGCCCCAACCACCCCCTATGGGCCCTGCTCTGTGTGTGACGGGGTAGAGCCATAACCTCCCCATTGGCCCTGCCCTGAGTGTGACAGGGTGCGGCACCCCAACCTCCTGATCCGCCCTGCTCTGTGTGTGGCAGGGGGCGTGCCCCAATTCCCCTATCGGCCCTACTCTGTGAGTGACAGGGGGGAGCTCCCCAACCCCCTGATCGACCCTGCTCTGTGAGTGACAGGGGGTGGCGCCACAACCTCCCCATTGACGCTGCCTTGAGCATGACAGGGGTGGTGTCCCAACCCCCCAATCGGCCCTACCTTGAGCGTGACTGAGGGTGGCATCGCAACCTCCCGATCCGCCCTGCTCTGTGCATGACAGGGGGCAGCGCCCCAACTCCCCAATCGGCCCTGCTCTGAGCCCGACCAGGGGCTGCACCTAGGGATTGGGCCTGCCCTCTGCCACCCAGGAGCAGGCCTAAGCCAACAGGTCATTATCTCCCGAGGGGTCCCAGACTGCAAGAGGGCACAGGCAGGGCTGAGGGACCTCCCCTCCCCCCTGAGTGCACAAATTTTTGTGCACCGGGCCTCTAGTTTATATATATATATATATATATATATATATATATATATATATATATCTGTATCTGTGTATGTGTTTGTATTTATATTTTAATGACCATAGCCACCATAACAAGAACTATGCAAAAAGATATATGCAAAAATACTATGAATAATTCAAGATGAAATCTAAATAATTGAAGTAAACCACAAGAAGGCAATGATAGAAAAAAAAATTACAACCAGAGGAAAGAATAAGAAGTAACAAATAATAACATGGCAGATGTCAGTGTTGTTAAATCATTAACTAGAGGCCTGGTGCACAAAATTCATGCACGGCTAGGGTCCCTAGGCCAGCAATCAGGGCCGATCAGGTTCCCCACCTCCTCCTTCTCTTGCTCCCTCAGAGCACCACCCCTGCTGGTAGCCCGCCATGTTTCGCACTGGCCCCTGGTGGTCAGCGCATGTCATATTGAGCAATCAAACACTCATTCTCCAGCTCAAACGCCCGAGGGGACACTTTGCATATTAGCCTTTTATATAAATATATAGATTATCTTAAATGTAAATAGTTAAATATGTCATTCAAGACACAGAGATTAGCAGAGTGGATAAGAATCACCTAACTGAATGCTATTTATAAGAAATGCACTTCAAATTCAATGACATGGATAGTTTTTAGGTAAAATGATAGAAAAAGTTTCAGGTAAAGTGATTAGGTATTGCCCTAACCAGTTTGGCTCAATGGATGGAGCATCGGCCTGCAGACTGAAGGGTCCCAGGTTCAATTCCGGTCAAGAGCATGTACCTTGGTTGCGGGCACATCCCCTGTAGGGAGTGTGCAGGAGGCAGCTAATCGATGTTTCTCTCTCATCGATATTTCTAACTCTCTATCTTTCTCCCTTCCTTTCTGTAAAAAATCAATAAAATATATATTTTTTAAAATGATTAGGTATTAATATAGGCACTCCTACTATACCTTGCAAAAAAATAGTAGGAGTGCCTATATTAATACCTAACAAAATAGACTTCAGAGCAATTAAAATTATTAGAGACAAAAAGGAACATTACATTATGATAAAAGCATAAATCCACTAGCCAGATATAAGAACTCTTAATATACTGACCCAAATGGAGCACCTTCAAGTATATAAAGGAAAAACTAAAAGGGCTCAAAGGAGAAAAAAAATCCACAATTTTATCTGGGACTTCAATGCTTCTCTCAGCAACTGATAAAACTACTTCATAGAAAATGAGCAGGGATATATGGAATATCTAAATCAGGGGTCCTCAAACTATGGCCCGCGGGCCACATGCAAATACAAATATTGTATTTGTTCCCATTTTGTTTTTTTACTTCAAAATAAGATATGTGCAGTGTGCATAGGAATTTGTTCATAGTTTTTTTTTTTAAACTATAGTCCTGCCCTCCAACGGTCTGAGGGACAGTGAACTGGCCCCTGTTTAAAAAGTTTGAGGACCCCTGATCTAAATAATGCAATCAACCAATATACTCTAACATGTATAGAACACTCCACCCAATAACAGCAGAATATACATTTTGCTTTCAATTGCCTATAGAACATTCACCAAGATGTACCTTTTCCTGGGTCATAAAACAAACCTCAAAAATTTTAAAAGAACTAGAATCATAGCGTGTGTTCTCTGAACACAGTGGAATCAAATAAGAAATCAATAACAGAGTTAACAGGAATATCTCCAAACAGTTGGGAACAAAATAGCACACTTCTAAATTCTGAATAATTCATTTTCAAAAAGGAAGTCTTATGAGAAATAAAAAAATACGTTGAACTGAGTGAAAATAAAAATACAATATATCAAAATATGTGGGATCCAAGTAAAGTAGTGTTGCAGGACAAATGCATAGCCCTAAAGCTCACATTCGAAATGAGAAAAGTTCTCAAACCAATGATCAAGAAAAGTAAATAAACCCGAATCAATCAGAAAGAAGTAGATAATAAAGATCAGAGCAGAAATACATGAAATTTAAATAGAAAAGCAACAGAGAAAATGAATGAAACAACCAGCTGACTCTTCAAAAAAATCAATAAAATTGAAAACCTCTAGCAAACATCAGGAATAAAATGGAGATAACACTACAAATCTTGCTGTCATTAAAAATATAAAAGAAATCCCTAACTGGTTTGGCTCAGTGGATAGAGCGTCGGCCTGCGGACTGAAAGGTCCCAGGTTTGACTCCGGTCAAGGGCATGTACCTTGGTTACGGGCACATCCCCAGTAGGGAGTGTGCAGGAAGCAGCTGATCGATATTTCTCTCTCATCGATGTTTCTAACTCTCTATCCCTCTCCCTTCCTCTCTGTAAAAAATAAATAAAATATATATTTTAAAAAATATATAAAAGAAAATAATATTCATATCTTTACACATAAATTTGATAATATAGAATAAATTGACTAAATTTTCCAAAAATCAAACTACCACAACTCAACCAGATTAAAAATGTAATCTGAATAGCCCTTTAAGCATTTAAGAGTTAATTCATAATCTAAAAGTTTCTCAAAAAGAAATATCTAGGTATAAATGGTTATACAGGATAAAAGTCAAAGAGAAATGGATCTGAAGGGTGGGGGCATTGGCAACAGAGCACACCCACCCCCCCCACCCCCGAGATCCCCAACTTTGTATTGTTCACCTCCGAGCGGTGGAAAGCGTCTAGCAAGGCCCAAGGTGTCCACTGGGGACCTCCCAGCAGGCAAGGCACCACCCTGACCACAGAAATGTTTTTTTCAGGAAGCCCTGGGGAGGAGGACAGACTCCCCATGCGACTTCCAGGTGGCTCACGGGGACTTGGAAACCCCCCAGGCATGCGGGCGTGGGCTCCTGATTTCCATTCAATGTGCACGAATCCGTACACCGGGCCACTAATCTAAATACAAATTTCAATTAAAAAATAAAGGATTCCAAGTCAACTTTGGATTTCAGATTTAGAAAAAAACACCAATTTTATTATTTAAATGGGTCATACCTACATGAAGAGAAAAACCTAGCCATTTTTAATTTGACCCGTGTGAATACCTGTACATGTGGTGGATTGTGTCATAGCAGAGGACCACTGAGTTTAGGGAATCCACCACTTCTACAGCAAGCAGGAAGCAAGCCTGTGCTTTATCTCCAGGGCAGACATTGCATAATGCCAACTCTGAGAAATGGCCCAAGTGAAGGGAAATCAGGGCCTGTCATTCTAGCACCAAAAAAAAATTAAAAAAAAAATGTAGGGATGGTCAGGGCCCATGGAAGAGTGTCTCTCTTAATAGGCAGGAAAATGTATAAGACTTGCTGATACAGACAACAGTATGTTGATATCCAGAGGAAAAGGGGGGTGGAGGATGTAGTAGAGGGTAGAAGAGGAATAAATAGTTACGGAAGAAGACTTGACTTTGGGTGGTGAACACACAATATAATATATAGATTATGTATTATAGAATTGTACACCTGAAACTTATATAATTGTATTATCCAATGTCACCCCAATAAGTATAATGAAATATTTTAAAATATTTGCTGACAGAATGGTTTAGGGCAGTGGTCGGCAAACTCATTAGTCAACAGAGCCAAATATCAACAGTACAATGATTGAAATTTCTTTTGAGAGCCAAATTTTTTAAACTTAAACTATATAGGTAGGTACATTGTTATTAACTTAATTCGGGTACTCCTAAGGCTTAGGAAGAGCCACACTCAAGGGGTCAAAGAGCCGCATGTGCCTCGCGAGCCGCAGTTTGCCGACCACGGGTTTAGGGGATGAGAGGAGAATCAAAACACTGTATAGACTTTTGGCTTAAGGAACTAGATGGATGGTGATGCAATTTACTAAGATAGGGAATGGGGGGGGGTCACACTTTTGGGTAGAACAGGTAATCATGTTTTCTTTTTGCCATGTTAATTTTGAGAATTCTAAAATTATCCCTGTATGTTCCAATGTCAAGTAAATTAATTTGAAATATTTTGCATGTGGCTTAAATTTAAAACACCTTTTAAAGCCAGAGAAGATCTTACCCAACAACTTATCAATCATAGTTCATGCCTGCAAAAGAAAGAAAGAATCCCTTGGCTACCATGGATGTCCCACTAAAAAGCAAATGTGTAAAATCAAAGATTCAACTTAATATGGCCATTAAAATTATCTACCAGTGTGCACATAATTTTGTTTTTAGTACCAGTTTTTGCCACTCCCTAAATCTGGCCCTATTTCAAAGCATTTGGGTTTGTGGCTATTTTTGTGGTGGGAGAAATTAGAATGTCTTAACTGTTCATGACTCTTTAGGGCTTTTTTGTATAATGAGGAGACAAATGTAAATTGTAAAAATATTTATTCATTCTTCTTATGATACCACATCTCTGGCTGAATTTGTCATTTCTTCAACCTACTTGTGAGAATCAGGATCTTTTATTGATTTTACATTTGTCATAAAATAGGATATTTACTAGACACTCAGAAAATGTAACATAAACAAATGCACAACTTTTTCTATGAGTGAATGATCTACCTATGGCTGAAAACATTCTTTGGTACTAATCCCATCACTGTCATCATCTTCACCATTTCCTCCTCTGAGGGTCTATGAAGCTTAAAAACAGAGGAGGCATATCAGAGGAGGCATATAGATGAGGCCTTCAGAGCTTGTTGAAATGAGAAATATTCTACTTAAAATGGATTTCTATGTAACTGAACCAGTTGATAACAGCAAGATGTATAAAATCAGTTTGAGACCTCCATTTTTTCTGTGAAGGTACTATCACCTGGTTTCAGCTAGCAAATTCAAAGCTCTAAATGTGTTTCAAGTAAAAATTAAACATTCCATTTATTTATCATAGAAAATGCATGGCATTTGCTGAAGAACTATGTCAACCAAATTATCATACTAATCTCCAGCTTGAAAAGGGAAGTCTGGTATAGTGAACAATTGTTTCCATGAACGTAGGTACAGGCTATGAAAATAACATGTTGGGAGTCAGGCATTATGATAGGCATATACTGTTTTACTCTTCAAAGGAGCCTTTGAGCTAGTCATTGTTCCTTGCAATTGTTATATACTTAAGAGCAAGATTCATCAACGACATTTAACAAATATTATTTTCGTACACCGATCACTTGTCAGACACTGTGCAAGGCATTCAGCATAAACTGATGTACCTTGATTTAGTTGGTAGATCTAGACTCTCTCTAATTAAAGATTATAAGTTTTACCGATCTATACTAGGGAAGGTAGATCATTAAATAAACAACTAACTGTAAATTTCCGTAAGTACCTACATTAGAGAAGTACAGTATGCTATGACAGCTTCAAATAAGCGTGCCAAACCAGTGTTTCATTGCTGTTTTATTTGTGTGTGCACAGGACTGGAAAAGAGGGAGAAATTGTTTTCCGAAAAGGCCCCACGAAGTGCTGACAGATTGAATCGAAGCTCACCTCTGAAAATCTGTAGAATTAGCTTGCACAGAGGCAGGCAAGCGCATTCGAGCCAAAGGGTTTGAACAGTTGACAATGAGAGAAAGCAAGGTACATTCAAAACCAGAAATGAAATGATGCATAGAGAATGGGTGTGAACAAGTCACACAGGGCCTATCACAAGTGCCATGTAAGACATGTTACCAGCAATTCCTACAGCCCTGAGCAACAGGAAGCTATTAAGAGATTGGAGGAGGAATGGCAGGAAGAAATCTATGTTGGTAGGGGGAGGGATACGTGAAATAAAATTATATTGGCAGAGCTGTGTCCCTTTCCTCATACTCCATCCCCAAACATTCTACACAATTTCAGATATCGATTGAAAATATATTTTTTCTAGCTTCAGCTTTAATATCTTTTTTTAAATGGATCACTCTCTGCACTATATAGGAATATATGATTCTTAGAATATGACTCTGAACTTGTTAAGAAAATATTCAAAACAATGACAAAAACTTAAGCTTTGTAGTGTTTTCCGTAATTGAGGAAATGAGGGAAATGTTGCTACAATTAATTGCACCTTCAAAATAGAGAAAATAAGTAAAATTTTTAAAACTTTTAACTTTAAAAGTAAGATAACAGTACCACGTTTCTTTAAAAATATTATAAGTACAAGTGGGTAGTATCTATTTAAATACAGCTCTTTGCTATTTTTCAAAACTATACTTTTAGCAACCATTGAACTAGATACAGAATTTATATTTAACGTAGCTTAACAAGTGTTTCATTATATAGTATCATTGCAAAAAGTTTGAAATTAACTGTTGAAATGGAAATGCAATCCAGAAGAAAAATTTGGTCAGCTCTACAAGAAATTCACTGATATGAATCACAAAGTTTTATAAAACAAATTGCTCATAACAGTGATAATATCACTAACAATCCTCCTGGTACAAGATTAATTATAAGTTAGGTAGAGCTGTGCATTTCTCAGATAAATCCCATATACTCACTGGCTGTTTAATTTGATAAGAAAAAAAAGAAAATAAATATCCTGAATAGTTTTATGCACACTTTCCTATTCCTCTCTTCAGATGTCTAGAGTTTGCTCAAAAGTGGCTTAAATTATTTCTGTTTTCTATTCCAGAAACTATGGCCCACCTTTATTATAAAGAAACTTGCTACTCTTGTATTTTTTTCTCCTCTCCAGACTTTGTCTTTACAGCAGTTTTACAAATTAAAGATTGAATGAGGGAGTTCCACAATAGCACTGATGTTGACATTATGTGACTCAATTTGATACGAATGAATAAATAATTTTCAAAACCCCACATTTTTGACAATCAGTTTGGCTGAAATCAGCTTTTGTTCTACCCTGTTTTTCTTGCTAAATTGGGATTGCTATAATTATTAACTGAACTACTCCCCTGGCAATGATCTCACCTCTATAATTAAACAGAGGATTAGGCTGGTAAAATGCCAGTTCTTAATCTGACCCAAAAAAAAGTAGCATCAACTTCCAAATGATCATCAGGAGGGGTTGGGCTCATCCTGATGAGTCTCTTAGCATGTGCCTCTCAAGCACTTTGCTTCTAAAGTGGAACCTTAAAAGAAACAAGCATAATAATGAAGCTGTCCTGGCCCTCGGATCCAGATAAGGCCGGAAAAGACTGGTCGCCCTTAGAGGAGCGTGGCTTACCAAATGAATATTATGTAATGGAGGCCTTTAGTTAACTCAGGGCCCAAATAAAGAGAAGGTGGTCAGGACTTTTAAAGATATCATTTATTTCCTAGAGAAAATATCCTTGAAGAGTTTTAGTATCGGGCAAAATAACAAAACTGAAGAAAAAGTGGTTAATGCCAGTCAACGCTTGTATTTCATTAATTTACTTCTAAAGTATACCAATCTCTTCTCAAAATGAGCTGGAAGCAGCTTTTAGTGGCCAGGGGTGGGGAACCTTTTTTCTGCCAACGGCCATTTGGATACTTATAATATCATTTAAGGGCCATACAAAATTATCAACTTAAAAATTAGCCTGCTATATTTGGTCAAACATTTAATTAACTCACCCCTAATGCCTTGGCAGGGCCAGACCAAATGATTTTCTGGGCCTTATCTGGACATTCCCCACCCTGTGCCAAGCCTGTACCCATCTCTAACTACTATCATCAAATATATTTGTCCAACAGGACTGTTCTCAGCTTAGTTGCATGAGCCTAACTTGGTGCCTAGAAAACAGAAAGTGCTCAAAGAATACTGTTGGATGAATGAATATTCCTTTAGCCCTTACAAAAGTCCTCTAAAGACTTCTATGTCAGTCTCTTCTCCATCCCATTCAGAGAAAGTGTAAAGGAAAGAGTAGCATTGCTCATCAATTGGAGAGTTCCCATTGCATTTAACACCATCACTTTTGGTTATAGAATAGGCTGTTAAATTTTCTTTTCCCCAAAAAAGCAGTTCTTAGGATGCATAAAGCAATTTCATGTTGTCCTGAGCAGCTCAGTGCCATTACTAGATTTATTAGAGCATTATAAATAATTTAGACTGAAGTTATGGATTAATCTTTTTTAATTTAAGACAGCAGGAAAAGCCCAGCAGGTGTGGTTCAGTGGTTGAGCGTTTATCTATGAACCAGGAGGTCACAGTTCAAATCCCGGTCAGGGCACATGCCCAGATTGCAGGCTCGATCCCCAGTCGGGGGCACGCAGGAGGCAGCTGATCAATGATTCTCTCTCATCATTGATGTTCCTATCTCTCTCTACCTCTCCCTTCCTCTCTAAAATCAATAAAAAATATTTTTAAAAAACAGCAGGAAAAATTAAATAGTTTATAAGAACTTTTGAAAAATAATTCTCTAGTCCTTTGAATATCTACGGTTAGATGTTTACAATATATTGGGAAAGACAGGTGTATCGGGGTTATAAACATGGGTTCCAGAATCAGACTGATACAAGCTGCAATCTCACCTAGACCATTGGCTGGAGAGTTTATCCTTTTAAAACATAAGTTTCCCGCTTACAAAATTGAAATCACACTAAGACAGTGGTTCTCAACCTTCCTAATGCCAGGACCCTTTAATACAGTTCCTCATGTTGTGGTGACCCCCAATTTCATTGTTACAAATTGAACATAATGAAAGCATAGTGATTAATCACAAAAACAATATGTAATTATACATGTGTTTTCCAATGGTCTTAGGCAACCCCTGTGAAAGGGTCGTTCGACCCCCAAAGGGGTCGCGACCCACAGGTTGAGAACTGCTGCACTAAGAGAATGTAACACATGTGTATTCCAGCATGAAAAAACGCCCATGGCTGTCAGAGCCAGCAGGAGCACTGCTCAGCACTGCTGCTCTGAGTTGTTCTGAGTCCATGTGTTCTTCTAAATTCTTCCCGACTACGCCAGGGTTGGTTCTTCCTCGAACCCTGCCCACTGTACTAACTGTTGGGAACTTAGTCCAAGTTCCTCCTTTATCCTCTGCTCACTAGTTACAGGTGTCGGGTCCGAGCCCCCCTGCCTGGGACTGGACCTCCTAGGACGCCGGGTCTTAGACGGAGAAGCCGTGAGAGGTTGTGGGTGTGTAGGAATGAGTCTGTGTTGCAGAAGCCAGGGGCCATATAGCCATCAGACCACACAGTCTTTCACAGTAAAGTCCATACAGACAGGCAGCCGGACACCGACTGGAGAACATGTACATCTTGCCCACAAAGCAGCATCGGTATCTGTACCCACAGCTATTATCTGAGCAGCCACGCGCTGCCCCTAGACTCCCCGCCTCACATAGCAGTACCTGAGCTCTCTGGCTCAGCAGCTTCTGCTGCCTCCCCTGCCCAGCACACTGGCTGGTTAACGTGGTGGCTATATCTGAGCTCTCTCTGAGTTCTTAGCCTTACCTCATAGCAGGACCAGCTCTCAGCTCTGTCTGAGCTCTCCTCTCTCCTGCACACATAGGAGCTACATTCTCTGTGCCTACCGCCTCTGCTTCTCTGAGCTCTCTCGCCTCTGCTCTGTCCAGCTAGCAGACTTCTTCACACGCACACACTCCTTCTGGTCAGTAACCTGTATATTACTCCAGAGACAAAGAAGGCTAGTTGCCAACAGTGACAGCAATCATTTTGGCTGCAGAAGGGCATAGTGTACCGTGTGTCCTTGCATCCGCTCATGTTTTTTTGCCCGTAGGCACCCCGATTAGGTTCATGCTCAGAGACTTGCCTATTCTGGTATATTGACAAGGCTCTGTGCTCCCAATGGCCTTGACTATCAGGGACCCTGGCATGGTTCCCACAATGTCTTTCTACTAAATGAAGAAAGCATATATTAGAACATATAATTGCCTTTTATAAAATGATGCTCACTTTTTTTTTTAAGAGCCTGGAAATGTATACATCAAAATATACACCAAAGTGTTAACTCTGACCACTTCTGGAAAATCAAAGAGCAGAAATGTTGGGAGAGATAATTTCACATTTTTTTGTAAATTTCATTTTTTGCAAAGTGCACCTTTGTAATAAAAATTGTAAAAAAAATAAGATTTGGTTTACAGGATTGTTTTGAAGAGTAAATGAAAGAATCTTGATAGGCTTTAAACTACACATCAGTTGAAATCAAATGTTAAATATTATAAATATAAATTTTGTTGACACATTTTTCATGAGTTATTCTATGTGTATAAAGTTCATCCCTGTATGTCCTGAATTAATAAAATTAATTCTTATATAACCATAACATATGCAATTAACCCACTATAAAGCTGCAATGTCGCCTACATTGGCAGAACCTGAGATGGTATCTACAGGAAAAAAGGGAAAGGTTCATAAAGAATACATAATATAGAATAAACTAAGGTGTGTCTGTCTCTTATAAAACCACCGTCTCCCCCTGCCACACTTGTATCCACTTCAGCATATTAGGACAAGTTCTGATGGGTCTAATCTCTTTCAATGTGTGAAGAACACAAAAGCACAAAAAGCAAAATTAACAAAGAGAAAATACTGCGTCTTAATACCTTTTGCTGAAGTTTAAGAAAGACAGTTTTGTATCTACAGGGGACATGCCATAGAAGCCCTCTAACTGCAAAGTAAACACTATTACTTATCAAGTATCATCATCTCTTGTTACACCATTGTTCTGGGGAGGCACTCAATGGTACCCATGAGGCCTGAATGCGTTCATTCGCTTTCCTGTGCCTCTGTGAAGACTGGGAAATAATTCAAGAAGTTCAACATATCTGGCACAGACGGACATTCTTTACTTCTTTCCCTTTACCCCTCCCTTTTATTCCCTTTGCTAACAGTAGTATCTAAGAAAATGTGGCTTTGTTATCAAGAAGAGTATCCTTTGGAATATGAGTTGCTGGAATCATTTTTGTATCAGAAACTATCATCTTATACAGCTTATCAGAAATGCTGACGCTCACCCTTCCTTGGGTCTCGTTTGAATTGTCAGCGCTGTCGTAATTTTAAAGCACGCACACTGGGGTGTGTGTCACAAATACAAATGTATGTCTTTGGCATAAATAATATTCATCATTGAATTTTCTTCTATGATGTTTTTATGACCAACAACCCTTCCACTAGGCAGATCATCGCAAATCGGGATTTTCAATGAATCATCGGGTAATAAAGAAGTATGTGCTGCGCAAATTGAACCCTCTTCTGCGCGACACGAACAGCTTCAACATAAATTATCCGTAACAGGTTTATTTGTCATGAACTGCAGCCAAAATACCCTGATGGCTAAGTTATGTCCCACATCTTAAACTCCCCCTCAAAAATATTTTTTTATGGTTTTTGAGTTAGAGCATTGCCTTCAACAGCTAGTCTGCTCTAGCAACAGTTATGAGCTCTACTGAAATTGAATAGTTAGAGAGGATTAGCAATGCCAAGTTTCTCAACTGTGGCTTATTTGGCAGCTTGTAACCATAGATGAAAGGAATATGAAGCTGAAAATGAAGATAAAATGAATATATAAAATACTGAACCTTAGTACGTGCTAGTCTTTTACGTAGACTAGCTCCTTTAATTCTCACAACATCTTTAGGAGATAGGTTTTATTACAAATTCCATTTCACAACTTCACAGGGAGCCTCGTCTTAGAGAGATGAGATAACCAACCTCAGCCAGTAAGCGACATGGCCAGTAGAAAACCCCAGACTCCTGAGTTTCATGGCTTTAGCCCAGTGGTTCTCAACCTTCCTAATGCCGTGACCCTTTAATACAATTCCTCATGTTGTGGTGACCCCCAACCATAAAATTATTTTCGTTGCTACTTCATAACTGTAATGTTGCTACTGTTATGAATCATAATGTAAATATCTGATATGCAGGATGTATTTTCATTGTTACAAATGAACATAATTAAAGCATAGTGATTAATCACAAAAACAACATCTACACTAATAAAAGAGAAAAATGGTAATTGGCGTACGACTGCTACCCTTCCCATTGGCTAATCAGCGTATCCTTATGCAAATTAACTGTCAGCCAAGATGGTGGCCAGCAGCCAGGCAGTTGGAAGCGAACATGAGGCTTGCTTGCTCCAGTGACTGCAGACTCCAACGTTCCCCGCCTGACTTGCCGGCCTCTGAGCTGGCAGTTTGAAACATTCTAACAAATATAGCCGGCTGGGATCTCAGAGCTGAAGTTATACATTGTTTCGATTATAGAACGGCAAACAAACCAGCAGGGGAAGCCTCAGAGCTAGAGCCAGAGCTAAAGCTGGCCCAGAAGAAAAAAAGAAAAGAAAAAAAGGAGTGGTTGGGAGCTTCCCGCCAGCCTGAAAGCAGTCAAAACCGCCAGCCTGAAAGCAGCCCTCAGCCCCTCACCCAGACTGGCAAGGCACCCCAGTGGGGACCCCCACCCTGATCCAGGACACCCTTCAGGGCAAACCAGCCGGCCCCCAGGCCTCTATCCTATATAGTAAAAGGGTAATATGCCTCCCAGCACCGGGATCAGTGGAGCCGCAAGGCCTCCTGGCACCAGATCAGCATGACAGGGTGCAGCGCCCAAACCCCCTGATCCGCTCTGCGGCTCTGTGTATGACAGGGTGTGGCGTCCTAACCCCCTGATCAGCCCTGCTCTGTGTGTGACAGGGGGTGGCGCCCCCAACCCCCCCCCCCCCCATGGGCCCTGCTCTGTGTGTGACGGGGTAGAGCCATAACCTCCCCATCGGCCCTGCCCTGAGTGTGACAGTGGCATCGCCCCAACCCCCTGATCGGCCCTGCTCTGTGGGTGATAGAGGGCGGCGCCCCAACCCCCTGATCCGCCCTGCTGTGTGTGTGACAGGGGGCGGTCCCCTAACTCCCCTATCGGCCCTACTCTGTGAGTGACAGGGGGGAGCTCCCCAACCCCCTGATGGGCCCTGCTCTGTGTGTGACAGGAGGCAGCGCCCCAACCCCCTGATTGGCCCTGCTCTGTGCATCACAGGGGGTGGCGCCCCAACCTCCCCATTGACCCTGCCTTGAGTGTGATAGGGGGTGGTGCCCCAACCCCCCAATCAGCCCTATCATGAGCATGACTGAGGGTGGCATCGCAACCTCCCAATCCGCCCTGCTCTGTGCATGACAGGGGGCGGCGCCCCAACTCCCCAATCAGCCCTGCTCTGAGCCCCACCAGGGGCTGCACCTAGGGATTGGGCCTGCCCTCTGCCACCCAGGAGCAGGCCTAAGCCAGCAGGTCATTATCTCCTGAGGGGTCCCAGACTGCGAGAGGGCACAGGCCGGGCTGAGGGACCCCCCTTCCCCCCGAGTGCACAAATTTTTGTGCACCGGGCCTCTAGTGTAATTATATATGTGTTTTCCGATGGTCTTAGGCTACCCCTGTGAAAGGGTCGTTCGACCCCCAGAGGGCTCGCAACCCACAGGTTGAGAACCGCTGCTTTAGCCACACTATTTTTCAATTCTATACACAAGTCCTTTGTGTTATTTTGTTCAAGGCCTTTCGGGTGCTATAGGAGAGAGGTATGGACAAGGCACATCTCTGCCTTCAGATTGCTCCAAACACAACAGAAGACACATACAATAGGTAGTAAGGGGTAGAACATGACACTTTCTAAAACGAGGGGTAGAAATTGTGAATGGGGAGGTAAGAGAGATTTCATGCTAAAAAGTTTGACTTGAAAATGGCAAAGGAACTTGAACCTAGGGATGTATGGAGACAGATAGCATTCTGGTAAACGAGGAGCTCCCCCTCGCCACGTGCGCACACACATCTGAAGTCAAATGAGGCCCATCCTGGAAGGAGAAGCAAATGTGTAGTCCCTGAAGGAAGCTTCAATCAGCAGGGCCTGGCTGGTAACCAACAGGGAAGCCCAGCTGCCTGGCCCCCAGCAATCCACGCCGGGCAGCGATCCACTGTCTGTGAGCAAACACTCTAGGCCATCTGTGAATTTAGAAAAAGGAGGCAGAAGCAGCATCAGCTCAGCCAAAAACGAGAGCATCCAAAAATGAAAGTACCACCAATCTGCGCAAAAGGACATTTCACCAGGGATCCAGCTTCTTAGTTCCAGGCTGACCTGCAGGTCAGCTGAGTTTAAACAAGTGAACATTTGCTGAGCCACTCCATGTGCCAGGGACGATAAGAGGAGCTGAAAATACAGAGATCATAAGGAAGATGTCTTGCCCTCCCGGAGCCCATAGTCTAGCAGAAGAGACAGATGTGTACACAGTGTCTCAGAGTACTCTGCAGAAAGCACAATTTGGTCCAACTGGCAAGATCTAGTAAGTTCTCCCAAAGCAGGGCTTCTCACATGGAATAGTGCCTACAGATCACCTAGGAACTGTCTCATGCAGATTCTTATTCTGTGCATCCAGAGTGGGGCCTGGGACTCTGCATTTCTGACAAGTTTCCTGGTGAAGTAGAAGCTGCTTGTCTGAGGACCACATCCTGAATATCAGGGTTAGAGGAGACCACCATGCCCGACTGTGTTGTGATTAGTTAGACAAAGAAGCTGGGAAAGGGAGCTTTACTGAGGAACATCTGAGCAAAGGCAAGCATGTGTGAGTCAGCCGGTGACCTAGGGAAAAGCTGAAGGAAGTTCCCTCTAACTAGGGCAGAAAGCATGAGGCAGAAGGTGTCTAGAGAGATAGAGAGGAACCTGTCCTGGTGAGAACTTGCATTTTATCTGATAGGGGGTCAGTGGTTCCTAATCCTTGAGTTCTTAAAGTCACCTTGAGAGCTTGCTTATGATCCGGATCCCTGGACTCCGCCCCCACTAGATTCTGACTCGAAAGCCGTTGGTACAGTCACCTAAATTTTTACAACGTCCCTTCCATAAAGGATTATTAAGCAAGTGATTAACAGACCACGATTGGGAAAAAATGGCACAGATGGTGGGCAGGACTGAGAGTTTTAACCAGAGAAATGAGATTTGCTTTGGGAAAGTCATTGTAGAGCCATTGGTTTAAAGTAGAAAAATCTGAAAATATTGAAACTTGTTAGAAACCTGTTAAAATAATGCAACCAAGGGATGAGACAAGTCTGAAGTAGAGCATTCAGAGGAGAGGACAGACTTGAGAAACACACAGGGATGGAAATGTTAGCTGATTAAGTGCAAGTTCTGAGGGAGGGAGGATTACCTATATGACTCCCAGCTTTTTTGCCTAGGTGATTGACAAGATGATGAAGCTACCAACTGAAAAAAATAAAAAAAATACCAACCTTTGGTTTTGGTGACAAGGATGATAAATTTTAGCTTGGGGTAGCTGGCTCTTAAGTTTCAGAGGGTCAACCCAACGTGAATGGGCATCAGACAGCTGGCTCTCCGAGACAGGAGCTCAGGGGGCACATTAGGCCTGGAGATCTCATGCAGAGGAAGAAATACAAAGTCTCTAAGGTTATCTGCCTCTCATGTCTCTCAAAACCCAAGGCTAATGCCTACAACAACACTGGGAGAACTTAATGTTCTTCGTCTTACACTCTAGTCCCTTTGGAAAGGGAACTCTTCTATGATTTTCAGCCACAATTAGCCTAGAGGACATTAAACTGAGAGTTTTAATAGAAACCATTGAAGGGAGGCCTCTAGGGATTTGTGGATAAAAGATACTACATCACACCAAGGAATCACCATTCGAGGCTCCATCGTCTTACACAAAGGTCAGGCCATTGTAAATGGGTGCAGACTCTAAGCCAGTATGGGACTCAACCCTAAAAACAATACCATTGCAAAACTGAAGGATGGGAAGAGATGTCAAAGTATGCAACCCAATGATCCTCTGGCAGAAATAAATCAATGAAAGCTCCATGCCAGTACACCCATTTATTTAATTAGGATAATGTAGAGTGACTAATTTAAACACCACCCACTGCCACCAATCAATCATGGTTTTTGGTTGAGTAGATAATATTATCAATAATGAGTTTCATTCTTCTTCCAAAAGTGAAATCCATACTTTTGTTAAACATTAGTAGAAATCATAGTTTGTACTTATTACAAACATAATTGTTGGTGTCCCTAAAGAACGACTTTTACTTTTAAATATTTTGGGTATTGTCATGTACATGGACATAGTATATATGTCCATAATATAGACATAATATAGAATATTCCACTTTGATGTAAAGAGGAAAAAAATTTTAAAGTTTAAGAGGAGGTTGATTTCTCAATTGCCTTCTTTAGGCTTTGCCACATACAATGCCGAAGCATTGAGGCCATTCATCAGTCCTAGCCTCAGACTCTCCATCCAACACCAGGTGAACATTTGCATAAACCAAGCAACACTCATGCAGTGGAATGGCATGCTAATGTTAAAAATGATGTTGAAAAACTTGAGAAATATAGAGCCCATTATTTTCAGGTTTTTTTGTTTGTTTATTTTTAATCATCACTTGAGGATATTTTGCCATTGATTTTTAGAGAGTGTGGAAGAGAGAGGGAAAGACAGAGAGAAGCATCTGTATGAGAGAAACACATCGACTGGTTGCCTTCTGCACGCAGGGCCAGGGAGGAGCCTGCAACCGTGGTACGTGCCCCCAACTGGAATCAAACTCTGGGCCCTTCAGCCTGCAGGCTGACTCTCTATCCACTGAGCCAGACCGGCTAGGGCTCTTTTCAGTTTTAAAAAATACAAAATTGTGCATCAGAAACATATTACACTAAAAAAGTAACAAAAATTTGGACAGAATACTGAAATGGTATGAAAGATCATTTCTTGGGGATGAGGTTATAGAGTTTGGCTTTATTTTTTTTCTTTGTTTATTCCAGTTTGCTTTTTTTCCCCTGAAAATGAGGAAATGTTAATTTTATAATCATAACATGTAAAAGATCACACACAAAACAACCGAGTCCTTTCTGGGTGTATGTATTTCCTCTGCTTCTGTTCTGGGCCAGTTCTCTGAAGGCTGAGACATTGGAGGGTCAAATGGGTAATCAGCAGAGAAAGGGTCACAGCAGAGACCCACACATAGGGCTGGGTCAACACTAGAGGCAGAAAGGCCCAAGGCAGAGGAAGGAGCCTCGGTTGCTGTCACCCGTCCTCATCAAGCCCTTCAAAGGACTCCCCATAACCTGCACATAATAACTGCTGAGGGCTTTCAGTCTGCTCTGATGTCTCAAACCAGCTTTTTCGTTATTATATTTGTGGGGTAAGAATCAATAGAATATCTCTGTTTAAGCTGCTTTTCATAAAATGTGTTATATCAGGTTATGTTCCTTTGGAGAAAAGCCTGTTTACATTTAAGATATAACATCTGTTAGAATAGCTATTATTAAAAAAAAATAGGAGATAACAAATGCTGGCAAGGCTGTAGAGAAATAGGAAACTTTTTACATTTTGGTGGGAATGTACATTGATACAGCCACTATGAAAACATTGTGGAAGTTCCTCAAAAGATGAAAACTATTCCTAGCTGGTTTGGCTCAGTGGATAGAGCATTGGCCTGCAGACTGGAGGGTCCTGGGTTCGATTCCAGTCAAGGGCACATGCTCAGGTTGTGGGCTCGATCCCGTGGAGGGTGTATAGGAAGCAGCAGATTGATGATTCTCTCTCATCATTGATGTTTTTATCTCTATCTCCCTCTCCCTTCCTCTCTGAAATTAATAAAAATATATTTTAAAAAAATGAAACTAGGACTACCATCTGATCGAGCAACTCCTCTTCTGGATATACATCTGAGGGGAATGAAACCACTTTCTCCAAGAGAAATCTGCACTGCCTTTTCATGGCGACATTACTTACAATAGCGAAGATGTGGATACAACCTAAGTGTCATGGGCAGATAAATGGGTAAAGAAAATGTCACATGACCTCACTCATATGTGGAACCTAAGGAACAAAATATACTGATGAACAACATAGATCCAGAGACATGGGAGCATGGAACAGACTCTGGAATCTCAGAGGGAAGGCTGGGGTGGGTGGGGTGAGTGGGTGGGAAGAGATCAACCAAAGAACTTGTATGCATATATGCATAACCCATGGACACAGACAATAGGGAGGTGAAGGCCTGGGATGAGGGGCACGGGTGGGCTAGAAGGGGCCAATGGGGGGGAAAAGGGAACATATGTAATAATTTCAACAATAAAGATTTAAAAAATAAAGAAAAAGTGCTATATATAATGAAATATTATGATGCCATTAAAAAGAAAATCAACATGAATCAATCTTGGAGGTTATTATATTAAATGAAATAAGTCAGACAGAGAAAGCGAAATTCTGTATGATCCCACTTACATATGAAATCTTAAAAAAAAAAGAAAAGAAAAAAACTCATAGAAGCAGAGAGCAGATTTGTGGTTGCCAGATGTAGGGGGCAAAGGGTGGTACACACAAAAATGATAGCTATGGAAGGTGATGGATGTGTGAATGTACATGGCAATCATTTCATAATATATAATATATCATTTCATAATATATACATATATGATGTAATTTATCACATTATGCACCTTAAACTAACATAAGTTATATGTCAATTATATCTCAATAAAGCTGAAAAAAAGATATAACACCTAAATTCTTTCCAGATATTGATATTTTAAACCTTTTCATTGCCAACAGAAATAATTTCTCTCTTTACATCAAGATGTGCCCCTTCCAAGGAGAAAAATTTGCAAATTACATATTGATGATGATATCCTTAAAGCATATTTCCACTGTACAAAATGATATTATGAAACAGTAATCCTTATAATAATTTCAGGACCAATCTGTTTTATCTTTAAGAACAATTCTATTCGGTATAGTTCTTGACAATTTGATTTGCATACTATGTTCATGAAGCTTAATTACATTAGCATAATTGTAGTACTGGGTTTTAAAATATGTAATATAACTCCGTTCTGTTTAAATTTTCAGGGACTTTGTGTAGTATTTGAAAAACTTTCAATGACAAAAATAAAAATAATAAGCAGAGAATCCTCTTCCAAGAATCTGATCGAATTGCAATATGACAAAGAAAAGCAGAAAGTGAATAATCCTTGACCTGGACCACCTTTTTCAGGAGACACCTTAAATAATACCTCAAAAGTTCCTAATAGCCCAGTAAAGCACGTTAGAGTTCCTGCTGTTTTCTCCTTCTCTCCTCCACCTTCATCAAGTAATACAGCTTTATGCCTGAATATTAGAGCATCTGTTTTATGTAGAGAGAAGAAGAAAGGTGAAAGGAAGTTCATGAAGAGAAAACAGAGCATAACAAAAAGAAAATTATTTAAAACAGGAAAGAATAGGAAAGGGCAAAATGTGAACTTCATGAATATCTCTGCATGATAGAAATTGAGATAATAATATAGTAACAAATAGACCTATAATTTTTTTCTACCTACCATGTTTTTATGCATATAAATATTTAATTTCCAAGGATCTAGGCCAGTCTTCCCTGCTTAAAACATGTTCAAAACTATGGTTTCAAAATTTGCTTCTTAAAATGTATGGCAGGCCTGTAAGTGCTAGAAATCTAGTAAATTTTAGAGCTACTTAGAATTCAGAAATCAACTCATCCAACCCCTTCTATTAAATGTGAGCATATTGAGGTTTGAGTAGCTACTTACTCACCACCACCCAGGCAGGGGGCAAAGAGGCTCGCTGATCCGGATTCTGTTTTATAAGAATTTTGCCAGTGGTTTCACATTGTTAGCAGTAGAACCACAGGGATTTGGTTGGTACAGCGCAAACTATCATCGTTAAACTCCAATAAAAAGTTTCCTGAAATGACTATTTTCCTGGCTCCTTTTCATTACAACCTAACAGCAGCCCTGGGCCAGACCCTGGTTCTGGATCATATACCCTTAGCATTTTTTCATGGCTTTCTGAAAGGAGCTTGGTGAGTTATGTAGGAATAACTAATAACAACGAATATATTCTGAATGCCTCCTCTATATCAGGTACATGTTTAAGCACATGCACACACCATGTCCTTTAACCCTCACGATAACCCTATGTAGTAGGTGCTCTTATTATGCCCTATTGACAAATAAGGCAACTGAGACAAAGCTTGTGTGATTCCCCCAGGCACACAGCTACATAGTGATTTGATTTTCACAACTATAATAACTCAATATTATTATTTCCATTGTCTAGACAGGGAAATAGAGGCCCAAAGGCATCAAAATGGTACTCTAAGATGGCTTAAACCACTGGTGTTAAAGTTAGGGTTTGAAGCAAGCTCTGTTTCATTCAGAATCTGGATGGTTTTTATGGTGTGCTACTACGGGAAGTCCTCCTTAAAAGAAATTACTTCTACAGGCCACTTCCGGATGTTGCTTTGATGTGTTGCCTCTTATGCATCATCTTCCACTGCTTACTGGGCATGAACACATCCCATTGGAGGGTGGGGAGTGGAGCAATACCGTATTAAGGGGCTTTTCTGCCAATGATACTCTGATAGATAGGGTGCATGTGACTTCTTAGGGTTCAGTACAGCATGGGTGCCTTATCACAGAGACATGACTATGACAGATAGGGCCTTGCAGCAGCCCTGGAGCATACCCTCAGTTAATTCTGATATATTTGCATGGCAAACTCTAGTAAAATGTCACTTTTGTCATGGTTCAGGTCACCAGTTGGTTAGTGGAGTCTCAGGATCTCTCAACTAATGAGCTGAGCATGTCTCTAGAGAATAGAAAGGAGTCATCTTCCGATGTCTAGACTTACACCAACTATTTGTGATAATGACGGCTACCTGCGAGGAGCAGGCTGTGGCCACTGGAGTGAGTTTTAGCTTCTACACTGGTGAAAGGTAGGCAGGATCCAGCTATTGGTGTGGGGAATGGCCTTCATTAGAATGATGAAGAAAGGGAACACTGGGGGTGTATTTAGAAAAAGATAAGTGCCAGTAATCAGAATTGATATCACTACGGTGTCGGGTGAATTTCCCGCCAAAATATAAGATGGCGCGTTAAAATGCCTATATCTTTTGAAGTATGGGTTCGATTGAAATGAAATATTTGGTAATACGCAGTTACAATCGGCCCGAGTTTACACGTTTCCCGCACTCCACCGCAAAGCTATATGAACCGAGTTTAAGACGGCTCCCGCGGAGTACGCGCAATTCACGCGAGCCGACTTAACTCGTTTCCCGCAACCCAAGTGATATCATAGAGGTGGAATAGAGGTGGAAACCAAGGCTATAAATAAAATATTTCTTAACTTAAATCAGGTTTGGTTTTGGGAATCGGGGAATGACAGGGTGAAGGAAAAGGCATGAGGCAGGGAATCTTAAGAGCTTAATACCAATTATGTTAGAAATAGACCCTGCTGCTTAGAGAGGCTCAAATTGAGACAAATACTGGTACACACTGGCTCATAAGAGAGAATGGAGGCATTTTTAGAGAAAATATGAATCATACCTTCAAGATACAGATGCTGAAACAGAATAAGATGATCAAGAACACATCCAAAAATGAGTCTTACTATGTGTGACCTAAAACGTTAGGACAATTAGCCATTATATTCATCCTCTAAGGAGGAGCTATACTTATCTCCATTTGCAGATAAGATAACTGAATTATGGAAAGGTTAAAGATTATATGAATGACACAGAAGTTTTAGGTAGCAGAGTGAGAAAGAGAAATTTGATTTAAAGCAGGCAGGCATGAGAACCCCAAGACGGACCTACAGCATTTTCCTGAGACCCTTGTTCTAAACCTGCAAATTCATTCCACAGCCCCTTTCACTGAAACCTAACAACAGCCGTTGGCCACAGCCCGATTCTTGACTCCGCAGCACCACGTTCTGCTCTTTCATGAATAACAGCAGCTATCATAAACCAGGTTCTTCCTCTGTGGCCAGGATTGTTCTAAGTGTTTACAGCCTGGGGCAGAACCAGTGATGTGGGTCACCCATTCCTTTTCGCTCCTCATTTTGGAGCTTCTCAGCTAGAGATGCCTGCAGAGGCATGTGCCACTTCTCGGCTGAGGCCTTCTCTTTCCCTCATGGAGCCAAGCAGAGGTCTCTTGTCCAGATGGTCAAGCCACAGGACTCTAAGCAGCCTGGACTGCTGAGCGACCATGTAGATGAGAAATAAACCTTTGTTGCATTAAAGCCACAGAAATTGTAGGTTGTTTCTCAGTGTACTCTAACATCTCCTGACTAGTAACTTGACTCATTTAACCCTCCCAACAGTCTTATGACTGTCAGAGGAGGAAAGAGACCCCATAGTTTTTAAAAATGTTTTTATTGATTTCAGAGAGAAAAAGGGAGAGGGAGAGAGAAATAGAAACATCAATGAGAATCATTGATCAGTGGCCTCCTGCATGCCCCCTACTGGGGCTCTATCCCCTGGGGATGTGCCCTGACCAGACTCAAACCATGACTTCCTCGTTCACTGGTCAAGGCTCAACCACTGAACCACACCACCAGGCCCCATACTTTTTATTACATTGCAGTGTGACAAATTATTCCTAAAATGTAATTCCAATGAGCCATCTCTATTAAAGCTTGAGAATGGGACTCGGCGTTGTTCCAACTTCTAAAATGTGTCTCACATGGCACCCTTGAAAAATGATTGGGGTAAAAATAGTGTACAAAGGCTTCACCATTAGAAAGAGTCTAACTTTAGCATCTGCATTTAACACAAACAAAACATGTTACTTAATTGAAAACGGGAATAAGGAAAGCTGATTTCAATTTTTAGGAAAATATTCTACAGAATAAAATAGGCAGGTAAAAGTTAGGAAGTTGCTAATAGTAAATAATGATCTTGAGGAGAGATAAATTTGTTTTTTAATGAGAGAAGGATTTATTTTATGATGATTAAATGGTAAGCAATAGAAAAATGTATCTAGAGAGAAAAAAGGGCAAAGGTTGAGAGAGATTAGTTGCCTTTAGCTGAGTAGCCCATAATGAGGATGATTAAAGGAGACCATAATTGATTACTAATATCTCTCAGCCTGGACATAAGGGCAATTATGGAGAATTAATCTTCAGAGTTATAATAAAATAGATGGTGATAAATAGCATAATGTAACTACCAATGTGGAACAAAACAAGAGATGAGAAAGAGGAAGTTAAATAGTGACTTCTTGCTTTTTTGTCCTAAGTACTTGGTAAGGGCACTACACACAGCCTCTCAGAAATGCATCAAAAGAAAAATAATATTAATTAGTGCTAATAATTATAGGGTGCTTTCTTTCTACTAAGCACTGTTTGAAGTGTTTCCCATGAAATAACTCTTTAATTCTCACAATCCACATGGTATTAACATTATCTCATTTTCAAAAGAAGAAAACCGAGAGAAACTTGATCAACTTGTCTAAAGTCACAAACATGCCTAGCTGGTGTGTCTCAGTGGTTGAGGGTCGACCCATGAACCAGGAGGTCACGGTTCGATTCCCAGTCGAGGCTCAATCCCCAGTGTGGGCG
This sequence comes from Myotis lucifugus, assembly GCF_000147115.1. Classification (NCBI taxonomy): domain Eukaryota; kingdom Metazoa; phylum Chordata; class Mammalia; order Chiroptera; family Vespertilionidae; genus Myotis; species Myotis lucifugus. The sequence continues at coordinate 1,069,477 of NW_005871166.1, forward strand.
TGCAGGGGGCAGCCAATCAATCAATGATTCTCTCTCATCATTGATGTTTCTATGCCTCTCTCTTCCTCTCTCTGAAATATAAGGAAATAAATAAGTCACAAACATAGAAAGTAGCAGAGGCAGGAGGTAAGCCAGGGTCGGGCTCCACAGGCTGTGCTGCTCGCCACGGTGCTATCTCTCTCCCAAATCACCGTTATGAACAGGTGGCAATGATGCTTTGTCCTGTGATCATGGAAGAAGCATGAGGCGTAAAATAGAGGAGTTGAGTTTCATTCCCATCCACTTCCCTCACTTCCCAAGGTTGAGACCAAGGCCAGGTGTGTTCTTTGTCACCTACGACATCCATGATCCATGACTCACAGCACAGGGTTGAGGTCATGCTCAAACAAGCAAGGGGAAGAAGCTGTGGACAGTGTTTCGTAGACTGATTTCATTTTGCTTTATACATATAAGAAGAAAAGTCCAGGGCAAGCACTGAAAGCACGCCATGTAATTTCCTGGAGTTTTAGTCAGCTCACACTTCATTACAAAGCACCACAGGCTGGGAGGCTTAAACAAGAGAAACGTATTTTCTCCCAGCTTTGGAGGCGAGAAGTCTGAGAGCAGGGACAGCATGGTCAGCTTCTGCTGAGAGCCTCCTCCATGGGGTCCTCCCGTGGCAGAGAGAAACAGGAAGAATAAGCCCTCTGGAGGTTCTTAGAGAAGGGCATTAATCTTCTCATGAGGGCCCACCGTTAGGACCTCACCTAAACCTAATGATCTCCCACAGGCCCTATCTCCAAATACCATCACACTGGGCAGGGAAGGGGGGAGGCGGAGGGTTTGAACATAGGCACTTTGATGGTACAAAATTCAGTCCATAGAACTTCGTGGGGGGAAAAAGTATTTGTGTGTTTATATTGGGTAGGGAATCTGGAAGACAGGTTGAATACAGGAAGAAAGAAAAATCTTCTGGAAATAGCACTAATGTTTTGCAAATCCATTATATCACAGAGAAAAATACTGGATCAGGTATGCATATGTGTTCAAATTGATCGTAAAATGCTTTGAAAAAGAGGGCAAAACTCTTCATTGGAGAAATGTTAGAAAAACAAACTATATTTTATGAGGCACTTCACTGTAGTGGGTAGGAACAGGCTGCCCAGATCTAAGCTTTGACATTGATTTGTCATTCTGTGTGACTTTGGCCAAGTCATTTAATTTTCCTAAGTGTAGCTTCCACTCTTCTGTTGCTGGGGTTCTCTGCCCAGCAACTTGGAGATGTTCCAGTAAAGTGTACATTCTCCATTGCTAGAGATGGCCTTTGTCTTGAATCCCTGCTAATTTGGCCTCTTGATGTTGAATTTTTAATATTCATATATCTAATTTCTGACTCACCTGGAAGGCTTGCAGGAATCCCTAAACATATCCAACAGTGGCTTCTTAGTACCCAGTCTACCTCCACTTACTCTCATGAAGACTTTCAGCAGTTTGATTTTTCCAACTGGCTAAACAAAAACTTCTAAACCATTCCTGCCTCCTCTCTTCTCTCACACTCCATATCCTAGCAGCTTTGCCTTCAGAATCCAACTATTTCTGACAATTTCACCACTTGTATCCTCAACCAAGCTAGTAACATCTTCCATGTGGTTTATTGCTAAACATCCTTCTGTGGTTCCTTTTGTTTCCACCCCTGTCTTCCTATAAGTGTTCCCTGTGCCAGAAAAAAAAATTTTTTTAAATATATTTTATTGATTTTTTTACAGAGAGATGACGGGAGAGAGATAGAGAGTTAGAAACATCGACCAGCTGCCTCCTGCACATCTCCCACTGGGGATGTGCCCGCAACCCAGGTACATGCCCTTGACCGGAATCGAACCCGGGACCCTTCAGTCCGCAGGCCGACGCTCTATCCACTGAGCCAAACCGGTTTCAGCCAGAAAAAAAATATTTTAAATGCCTGGGTGAATGCAAGTGGATCAATTTATTATAACTTATTAACATTATAACATATACGACCTACTAAATTGAGTTATAATATATGAGTTAAAATCTATTTGTGACTCTTTCTAAAAAACCCTATTGAGTAATTTTGAAATATATAATTATGACCAGCAATGAAAGTGGTGAACAAAATAGGAAAAACAAAAATAATGTACACACACTGACTATGCCAATTGAGTTCCTAGGGATGTTGACAAATTAAGAAGATGAAGTAGGGCCCTGGCCTGGCATAGCTAAGTGATTAGAGCACTAGTTTTTATTTCTAGTAAAGGGCTTGTGGGTTCGAGCCCCACCCACCCCACGTAGGGGTGCATGCGGGAGGCAACCAGTTCATGAAAGTGTCTCTCTCATGTTGATGTTTCTCTTTCTCCTTCCTGTCTCTTCCCCTCCCTCCTCCCATTCTCTCTGAAAATTAATGGTAAAAATATCCTCACTTCTCATGTGAGGATGTAAAAATAAAGATGAAGTTGAGATTCTTCGTGTAAAATATTTATTTACTGAAACACAAGATCTAAAATTTTTGTATCCGAGTCCATAATGCTAATGTAAAAGTCATGTACAACGGGTCTGCAGACTCCTGTTTGGGTCAGAGGCTTCGGCATGGCATACTGGAGGAGGAAGGAGAAACCACGCGCTGTGAACTGTGAGTGTGGTTGGGAGTTCTCTGGCAAACACAGACTTTTCATTACAGATCCAGGGCCAGCAGGGGCAGAGTCAGACTCCTCAAGGCAGGTCCCCATTGATAAACAGGTGATGCTCCAGCAGCTCATTTGACAACTGACTGTGTGGAACTCACAGCATTTTCTCCCATAAAAACAGTGTTATTAATAGTGGTAAAGCAGGTCCCATGGCCAACACATAAAAGCTTATTTAGCCCATAATAAAGCTGAAACTCAGCACATTTGCTGCCGAAAAATAATTCTCTTGCAACTAATAATGAAACAAAACAGAAAAACCTATAAACTTGAATAAAAAAATAGTGGTTTATTTCTCTTGAGTGCTGCTGCTTATAAAGGCACAGTTTTAATTAAAAGAGGATGAGGGAGTAGATGGAGGTGTTGATGGAGAGTCTAGAGGGCACTGCTGAGAACTCAAGAGGTTGGCGTTGGCGTTCACTTTGAAACACAAGGCACTGGTTCTCTTTGATACAGCTGTATCTACTTGTAGCTTTGCCATAATGGGCATCTCAAAATAAATAATGGGAGATAAAGGGAAGAGGAATTAAGAATATGCTCATAAGGCAGCCTAAATAAAGGTAAGGAACGTTAGAAAGATGGCTAGAAGGATGGGTTTGTGTACGTGCAAGAATACAGTCACGTAGAATTAGCTGAGAAGAAAGGGAAGACTGTGCTTAAACTCTGTACTTGAAGGTGAATTAAAGAAAGTGCACCAGCCGGTTTTGCTGGTGGATAGAGTGTCAGCCTGCAGACTGAAGGGTCCCAGGTTCATTCCAGTCAAGGGCATGTACCTTGGTTGCAGGCTCCTCCTAGGCCTGGGTCCTGGTTGGGGCACGTGCAGGAGGCAACCAATCGATGTGTTTCTCTCACATTGATATTTCTCTCTGTCTTTCCCTCTCTCTTCCACTCTCGCTAAAAATCAATGGCAAAATAATCTCCGGTGAGGATTAAAAACAAACAAACAAACAAAAGGAAAAAGAAAACAGTGGAGACGTGATCTTGGGTCATAAAGTTCCATAAAGCAGTAGTTTTATGGCTTTCCTGAACTAGACAGGGAAGACAAAATGTGTTTGATCAAACATTATATATGTAGGGATATATTTGTTGAGAAATTGGTGTTTGTCATCTAGTAAGCCCCTTCCTTTTAAAAATGTCTTTGTGATTATATAATACAATCATCTTATTTCCTAATAAAGCATATGAACTTAGCAGAAAAATTAATTTGGGATTTAATTACCTTTACACTTTCTTTCCCTCTTCTGAGATATGTTATCTTTCTTATGATTAAGGTTGCCAAAACTCAGCGTGTTTGTGTGATCCCCAGACTCTAATCACAACAGAACAGAAGGCCATGAGGGTTGTGCAGTATTTTAGCTGTGTTGAGTGAAGCACTAAAAGAACTCCCATTTTTCTTGGTTGAATGACCTAATGTTTGAAAATTAATGCCTTCGAATTTTGCTACTAATATAGTTTTATCGGAGCTCAGTGTAGCTACAAAGGCCAGCGGCTGTTTATCTGGAGGGACTCGGAGGGGCTTACCACAATGTCACTCCCAGCAGTGCAGGTTCCATAGCCAATCTGCCTGAGTTCTTTCTGATGGGTTTTCTCCCACTAATTCTTAGCCTTCATGTGCCTCCACTTCCTCACTGTAAAAGGAAGCCAGTATGAGTCTTACACGAGTTAATCCATATAAAAAATATACACTGAGTGGCCAGACTATTATGACCACCTGACGTTTGTAGGCAAATTAGCTATAATTTCGCGCTGAAGTTGCTAGAGGGCCAGACCATTATAAACAGGGAAGCAGGTTGTTTACAACGACTGCAGAAGTGATTTTTTTCCTGAAGATATGGGTAAACAACATGATTTAACAGCCTTTGAACGTGGCATACACACACACACACACACACACACACTGAGTGGCCAGATTATTATGACCACCTGATGTTTGTAGGCAAATTAGCCATACTCTGCATCGTATGGGATATGGAAGCCGAAGGGTTTGAACCCCTTTGCTGTCTGCAGTTACTAAGATAAAACATCTCCAATTCGCACAGGAACACAAGGATTGGACAGTAGAGCATTGGAAAAAAGTCATGTGGTCCAATGAATCACGTTTCCAGGTGCATCATGCAGATGGCAGAGTGAGAATTTGGTGGAAACAGCATGAAAGCATGCACCCCACATGCATGAGTTCAACCCTTCAAGCTGGTGGGGGCAGTGTTATGGTTTGGAGCATGTTTTCCTGGCATGATTTGGGCCCTTTAATTCGTGTGGAACAACGTCTGAATAGCACAACATACCTAAGTATCATTGCTGATCAGGTTCATCCTATCATGTTGATGGCGTATCCCAATGGAGATGGCTTTTTCCAACAAGACAATGCGTCATGCCATGGAGCTCGTATTGTGCAGGAGTGGTTTCAAGAACATGAGGGAGACTTTACCTTGCTTAGATGGCCCCCAAATCACCAGATCTCAATCCAATTGAGCATTTATGGGACGAAGTTAAAAGAGCCATCAGGCAGCTGGTTCCACAGCCATCAAATCTCACAGAACTGGACAGTGCTATTCATCAGGCATGGTGTCAGATTCCTCGCATCACCTTTCAACATCTCGTGGAGTCAATGCCAAGAAGAATTGCTGCAGTATTGAAGGCAAAAGGTGGCCCAACAAAGTACTGATGGGGTGATCATAATAATCTGGCCACTCAGGTTCAAATATATCCCACGTTCAAAGGCTATTAAATCCCATTGTTTACCCATATCTTCAGAAAAAAAATCACTTCTACTGCTTCCCTATTTATAATGGTCTGGCCCTCTAGAAAGTTCAGCGTGAAATTATAGCTAATTTGCCTACAAACATCAGGTGATCATAATAATCTGGCCACTCATTGTATATAACTTTCAGGCACATAGTGAGCACACAATAAATATCAGCTATTATAATTCCTCTTAACCATTTTGATTAACAGTTCCCATATCTGCCAGGAATTAGACTTCAGTCTTGAGAATATTGAAGTACATTTAATGTTAAACTATGCCAAGCATACATTGATTTTTCTTGTATATTTTAGGAGGCGTCTAGGGTAATGTAGCTTTTCAAAGTCATTTTTACTGACCACTGATGCCAATTCTTATATTTTTGAAAAACACCTATTGTAGTATCATAAAACTTGTGTAAAGGTTAAGGTTTAAGTGCTTCAATTTAATTTCAAAAATTATTACTGAGAGATGTTCTGTGTAGCACTTAAGATCATGATCTCTGGAAAGCCTTCTTTGACCACCAGCGTGAGAGATTAGGGTTCTTTCTGTGCCCTCACAGCTCTCCCTCCTGGCATTTCTCACACTGTCTCTTTCCTCCCCTGCCTCTCCAGGTCTGTACAGACAAACACAAATTGGATATTCCCACTTGCAATCACTGATAGCTTAAGTTCAACCTGTCTAAAATATACCTCTCCCACTCAAACTTCCTCATTCTCCATATTCCATATTAAATGTATTTCCTAGTGAATGGCAAATTTTTTTCCAAACTTATCACGCGAGATATTATGCTACTCCTACTCTTCAAACCACGTATGTAGTGAACCATCCAATCTGGCATTTCTCCCTTAATGTCTCTTTGATCTTTTTCTACTTTCAAACCAATAGTTTCTACTTTAGTAATAATGACTGCTACTAAGATTGACATCATCTCCCCTGGGTTACTAAGGTCTTGCCCTCCCCTGCCTAATGCATTTTCCTCATGGAAACCACTAATCTTCCTAAAACACAAATCGGTACTACTTAAGGTATAACCATGGTTTTCCACTGTCACTAACTGAAATTCAAGCTTATTAACTTAAGATGCAAGGTTATGTGTGACCTGTTCCTTCCTTTTTCCTCCATCCTCATCTCACCTTGATGTTTTCACCTGTGAGATGGGATTGTGGAGAATAGCATAAAAGTCAATTACAGGTACTTAGATCATTGCCTGGTACCAAGTGGTAGTGCTATTCATGCTCTCAGTATATCATTAAGTGCTAGCTATTCCAGTGTACCTCCCAGTAAATTATAACTTACTTCCGTTGTGCTGAATTACAGACACTTCCACCCACTTCTGGAATCTAACCTGTGTTACTATGCAATGTTATTCCATTGCCAAGTTGGTGCTCTCCATTCTGGTATTTATATTTTAATAGGATTATCCTTGTTTTGTTGGCATTCTTGATTGCTAGGATGTAAGCTCAAGTGGATAAGGACCATGCTTGCCTCCTTAACTACTTTTCACCTAGCATACAGCTCATTGGCACACACAAAACAGGCACCCAATTATTATTTGTTGATTAGATTTGTTATAGAAATTATTTTAGTCATAGCATGTAACTATAAATGTTATATATTGGCTTCTTTAAATATTCATTATATAAAAGAATGAATACAACACATTTAGTGGCAAAGCTAGTATTAGAACCCTGGACTTCTGTTTTCTCATTAGTTATTCAAGTATCCATTAAGTCATTTATTTACAAGCACATTATTTGCCAGATATTTTCTATGTTTTCACAATCTAGTTAGGGAGACAAACATTAAACACACTTGCAGCACAGTTTAGTAAGTATAATGAGATAAGTATAAGGTATTGGGGGAACATAGGAGTTGAAAGAGTCACATCTATCGGTGGAATCAAGAAAGGCTTAATGGAGAAACTGATGCATGGATCCTAAAGAACAAGTAATAACGTGGTTATAATTTTCATTTCCAATGAAAAGTTTTCAATAGGCGAGAGTTATTGACACATCTAAATCTTTCTAGGGAAAAATTACATAAATTTTAAAAGAACTACACAGAATTGCCTTAACTTCATATGGATCACCAGAGGCCAAATGGAACTATAAAGAAAGGTAAAATTATACTTTGAATTTACCTAAAGTAAAAATGTTTCAAATGTACACTTGGGAGGTTGGGTATACTGTATTATGAGCACAATTTTGCTACAAAGAACAGAACTGGACAAGTTAATTTCTCTGATGGGACTCTGAATCCTTTTACTGTGGAGTCTCTGTAAAGGGACAGCCTTCTACATGAGGATTCTTTGTAAAAGGACTTGATATATATAAAGATAACCTGGTTATCATTTTGTCCCATTAAAAAGGGTTTTGGGTGAAAGACATTATATGGTCTATGAATAGCATTAGCATTATTAATGGAATACACACTTAAATAGACATGTTTCCTATTAAAGTGATTTATAAATTTATAATCAGCTAGAAAAAGATGGAAGTGTGCATTTGGAAGATTGTAATTGAAAAGGGAAATATGCTATACTCCTTTAGAGAAGTAAAAGGATTACACTGTTTAATCTTCTATGAGTTCAATATATGTAGTTCAATCCGGAGGGACTCCTGTGGGCATTTAATTAATGATATTTTGTGCTCCAATTAGAATGAGATTCTTAACCTGTCTAAAGTGCTGATCTACCTTTACAGGGAAGAAAAATAATACCACAGGCATACCAAGTAATTAAATTTACATTAATGCTATCAAGAAGTGTGAGCAACTTTTACTTATTGGGAAATACTCCAAAAGATCAGTAGATATGACAAACTTTCCATCTTTAAACATAGTGAACAATTTCTTGATATGACTAAGGTATTCAGAATGTCAGAATGCCTGTTTTAGTAGCACCAACATCCAAACATCACTCTCCAACTATGAGCTATCACTGTGTCTCATGTGAGACAGGACCAGGCATTTATCATAAAATAATCAGACTAATAATCATATTTGTTTCTCAGGTTTTCTAAATTTGAATTTTCCTTGAAAAGCGTATTGAGTGTCTACTATCTGCTGGGCATTGCTTTAGCTTCTGTATGCAGTAGTGAACCTAATAGTTCTTTTAAAAATACAGTTCTTATAGAGCTTAATTACAGTCCCTATCTAACTCAGCCCTGATTAAAAACATTCTAAGAAAGGACTAAGGGGTTCTGTTTATAAAAATGATGTTCTACTCTTTTTTTTTCTTAGAATCTACCCTTCATTGGTACAAATCACCTAATGTGTACACCTAATCTAGGTTTCAGAATAAATGTTTTGCCAACTGATAAAGCCAGACACAGGAGGACAAATATTGTGTGATTCCATTTATATGAGCTACCTAGATTACACAAATTCATAAAGGCAGAAAATAGAATATTGATTACCAAGGTCTCGGGGAGGGTAGCATGGGGAGTTGTTTGATGGGTACAGAGTTTCAATTTGGGAAGTTGAGAGAGTTCTGGACATGGATAGTGGTGATGGTTGCAGTACTTAATGCCACTGAACTGTAAACTTAAACGTGGTTGAAATGGTAAATTTTATGTTATGTATATTCTGTAACAATTTTAAAAAATATTGTCTTATCAGATCCCTGATTTGGAAGATGAAATTCTTCCTCAAGCAAACTGAAGATCACATTTCAAAGATTCTATCCACCCAGTCACCAAAACCAGAATGCAGTGACCTCAATAGAGCCTGTCTTGTTCAAACCCCACTCCAGACTAATGATCATATTTGTTCCTCAGGTTTTCTAAATTTGAGTTTTCCTTGCAAAGTGTATTGAGTGTCTACTATCTGCTGGGCATTGCTTCAGCTTCTGTATGCAGTAGTGAACCCAACAGTTCTTTAAAAAATGCAGTTCTTATAGAGCTACATTCTGTACCTCTAGCGACATGTTAATCTTTCTTCAAATACTCTAAGCATCAGTGTTACAGAACAACATCTCAGTCAAGTGACAACAGGATCAGCTTACTACTAAGTAACCTGTTTGTGTAGCTTTCTTTGAATTTACTAAACTGATCAAAATTCTTGGCACTATGTGATCAGTTTCTTTTTATATATATATATTTTATTGATTTTTCACAGAGAGGAAGGGAGAGAGATAGAGAGTTAGAAACATCGATGAGAGAGAAACATCGACCAGCTGCCTCCTGCACATCTCCTACTGGGGATATGCCCGCAACCAAGGTACATGCCCTTGACCGGAATCGAACCTGGGACCTTTCAGTCCGCAGGCCGACGCTCTATCCACTGAGCCAAACCGGTTTCAGCTGTGATCAGTTTCTTAAGTAAGATATTGAAATTAGCTCATGTTTGTCAAATAATTTTAGACCAGGTGTCTCTTAATACATAATGCACTAATAATAATGAACCAGTGTGTCAGTATAATTGTTTATTATTACAATCATTTATTCTGAAAAGCCTAAAATAATTGATGTGTGAAATCTAAGTCTTATCAAACCCAAATGTTAGGCATTGGCCAAAATCATGAAAGCTATGTAAATCTTTGAAAATTAAAAATGATTGTCTTCCTTTGTTATGTGAATTTAAGAGACATATCAAAATAAATAATTAAGGAGATATTTAAAATTAAAGGCAAAATGGAAATAGTCCACATGAGCGTGCCCTGTTTTGTTGACAGAATAAAGGGTCAACATTTAGATTAAAGGTATAATCTAAAAGGCTGAGCCAATGCATGGCCCCTGGGACCTGGTGAATCATTTACTTGGTCAGTGTGTTGTGTTGTTGCCTTAGTGTTTGCAACTCTCACAAGAATACCAAGATGATTAGATACTTCTCAGACATCTGCTATTCAAGTGAGCCATACTGGATGGACAACATGAAGGTGTTTGAGGCTGAAGTGGGCCATTGGTACTTTTAGACAGCTACAGCGCCCTCTTATGAATATGTAATGCATTCCATGGAACTCATGTGGATTAAAATATCAATGCATCATCCAATGTCCTTCACTTTCTCCAAAGCAACAACTTCACACTTAAAAAGCTACAGAGCAGCATATTCATATATTCATAGCACTATTTTTAAATTAATTTACCTGTAAAGTACCAAAAGAAATGTGGTAGGCAGTTAGACATGAGCAGAGTAAGACGATGGGCCAGGTGTGGAAGGTCATCAGGGCAGAAAGCCCTGGGTACCTAGCAATGACAAAACTGGAAAAACAAGGACCTCGCCCCCAGGATGACCTTTCCTCCCCTAGCATATCCCTGGTCTAAACCCTCTGACTTTTCATATCACTGGTCTCGCAGTTCAAACCCTCACTTGACATTTCCTAGGGCTGGTCATACAGCTTGGACCTTCCCCTGACCTTTCCTTCTCTGGCATCTAACTAGTCGTGCAGGTTAGACATCCTTAGAGTAGGAACAAACAAGGGGAATATAACCCTTAAGCATTAAGCCCCCGAGACAATGGGGTTCTGACCCACATCAAATACATCTAGATGTCAGTGGTGTTTCAGCTCCAGCCCCCCCCCCCCCAAAATAGCAAAACCACATAAGTAATGCCATGGCTGACATCAGGACTAGCTGCATTGATCAATGAACCCCTCCCCTTGTGCCAACCCAGCAGTAGAGGTCATGACACTGAAAGGACACACTTGGAAAGCTGATACTCTTCTAGGATCCTCTGCTGAGACCTCCAGATAAATACCTTCAAGACCTCAAGGCAGAGGACCCAGCACAGCTCTCTCTATGGAGCAACCCTGTGCCTTTCCCCACGCCCTCCCACAGATGCATTTTCCTTGCCCCGCACTCTCTCCTAAGCTTCAAGGGTCCCTCTTTTGCCTCTGTAACTTATTTCCTGAGACCTTTTCTTCTGTAGCTCACTTTTTCTGCCTCTGTGACTTTCTAGATAAACTTTCTCTGATCATTTAAATCCTGGCTCTGAATTCTTTCTTCACCAGAACTCAAGTACAGAGGTTGCTAAACTCCACCAGTCTAACACTTGGTGCCATTTACAGCACCACCAACACATGGTGCCGTGACTCAGATTGTGACTTGGATTGTGACTCGGATTGTCTTAGAGTGGCGCAGGATTCTGGAGAAGCCCACCCAGGACCACCTTGCAGACCTGGACTCCTGCTAGGTACCACTGTGCCCCACCCACCACTCCTTTTGCATCAGGTTGGCATGGGGGAGTTTTCCTTGGAATGCAGGACCTCCCTGGTTTGACATAAGAAGCTGACTTTCTTATAGCTTTGTTTTTAATCCTCAAGGTGAAGCTAAAAGTTAAGGGATAAGATAACCTCGATAAAGATGATAAGGGTTGCAATAACTAGACAGGAGAAACAATGGTGGACAGGTTGTTATTATTATTATTTTTAAGTTTGGCTTCTCAGTTGGAACTGCTTTTGAGGGTCTGATCAAAACCTTTTGCTCAGATAATGAGAGCCTGAACTCATTTGGCTTTGAAGATATGGGGTATTTCCTCCCTCCAGCTCAAATCTCAGGTATTCTTATGTGACTAAGAATCTCTATGGAGGTGTTAGAAGCATCCCTCATGACATGCAGGAGTCCCCATAGGGACTTTCAACACAACTGTAATTAAGTAATTGACTCATCGGGGTCTGAGCACATAAAGGCTGATTACCTAGTGCTCTGAGTCCTCATGGTTGTATTACACAGCCTGGGAACGAAACCGAGACATGTAAGATGGTCTGAGATGACTTGGGAGGTAACAGCCCATGAAGCTCAACCCATAAGCCGCACACTTCAACCCACTACACAATACCCCTAGATAGTTGTTGAAATTTTACAGATCCCAAACTAAAACTAAACTTAACATGGAAAATTGGGCCTTCAAAGCTAGAAATTCCTAGGCTTCAACCCCCATTAATACATATAGATATACAATTAATGGAAAGTCTTTACTTACAAGTACTTATAGAAATGGGAAGATTTAACTAGAAGTGATATAAGCTTAAGATGACCAAAATGTAGCTCTTTTGATGCCTAAATCAATTTTTGCATGCAAAATTAGAAAAAAATCTCTAAAATTAAATTAATGGGAAACTTATCTTAATTGAAAATTAGAAGCTCCTAGGAGGAGCACAGGTAAATTACACTCAGAGTAGAAAACCAGAAAAGCTGGTCTCAGGCAGAGGGGAAATAGTAATTGTATGCATTCCTTGGACTACTGGTAGAAGACAATTAAGGAATACACTTACAGATTTCCCTGACTTCTCCAGAACCTTGATTGGTGCACAAAGAAATTTAATTTAATTGTTAAAACATATGATCCTGGCTGTTCTGACCTATTCCAATTAATAAACCTACTGGTTTTGGGGGGGGGAGGGAAACAACAGAATTACTACACAGGGCCTGCTGGGAAACTCTTGTAGAGGATCCTGTTTTTATTGTAGAAAGCCAGGTCACCTTAAGAAGAGCTATAGAAGACTGCAATGAAATTTAGAATGAGAAAAGAAACAGAAACAAGAATAGGGCTGCTCCAAAGACTATGAGAGGGCATTTCTCCTTCTCCTTCCTGATAGTTTTGGAGCAACTGAAATTATTATAAAAGGGGAAGGCACTGAGGACCTTATAGATTCTGGGCTACTTTATCTGTTCTTAGGCACTTCCAACTAAGTTGTCTTTTCCCTCAGAGTAAAGCTTTTGCACAAATGGTAGAGATAGCTAATCAACCAATGTCTGGTTTCTTTTTGTTGTTGCTGTTAATCCTCACCCAAGGATATTTTTTCCATTGGTTTTTAAAGAGAGTGGAAGGGAGGAGGAGAGCCAGAGAGAAACATTGATGTGAGAGCGACCCATGGATTGGTTGCCTTCTGCCCATACCCTGGCCCCAATCAGGGCAGGGATCAAGCCTGCAACCTAGGTACATGCCCTTGACTGGAATCAAACCTGGGACCCTTCAGTCCCCAGGCCAATGATCTAACCACTGAGAAAACTGGCCAAAGCAGCCAATGTCTGTTATTAAATCAGAAGCTGTTGCCTTCCAACTAGGAAATGTTATGGGACAATCTCATTGATAGGACGAGATTATCTTGAAATCAGTAATTCCCACTCGTCCTTTCTCCAGGAGGGTGAACTATATTTAGAACTAAATAAATAAGATACTGAACCAGTTGAGGAAATAATGATTTTAAAGGAAATTTCACAAAAGGAAACTAATCTTGAAAGCCTCAAGGATGACTTTGAGGGGTGACTGCTCTCTCTCCGCTAGCCCTCCTAAAGGACCAGGGCTCTTGGGAATATAAAAGGCAAGACAATAGGCCACTTGCCTGACTACTAAAGACTAGAGTTGTGGGACAGTTTTTCAATGGAGGTAACGGGAGATATATGTTTGCAATACTTTGTTTGTTAAGAGGAGTGGGGATATACTAAGCAACATTAAAAATCTTTTAAGTCCAAGTCCTCCAAGCAACTTGATTAGTTTTCCTTCTGGTTATAATTACTCTTCTGACTTAGAGCTGCTTGTCACCTTACTAAACATTTCTAAGTGCTCTTGACCCAGGTCACATTTTAAACCAAAACAAAGATAGAATTTGGATAAAAAGGTGGTTTTTATTGCATGTAATTTTCATTTTGCTTATTCCATTTTTGTGCTAGTAGACTACTAATTGCAACTGAATTTGCAATTAGTACTTGCAATCCTAATTGTGGTACTCGCTGAAAGTACTAAACTGCAGCCTCAAATCTCTGATGATACACTAGATTTTAAATTTCCAAATATGTGACCAAAATGGAATGAATGGATGGTTCATCCAGAAATAATCAACAATCCACTTTAGGCAATATTTCCATGTTCTTGGTGGCCAGGCACATTTGCAATTGTTGTCACCAGTTCCTTTCAAATAAGTCACTGACTGCATTTTGGCATGTGAAAGACTAGAGTATGTGCATTGCTCCATGGGCAATAATATATTTGAATCAGAGTCATAGTTTTGTGCTTCTGTTCTGCTGGATTGTGATGTACTGTACAAGAACATTTGATATTCCACATTAATGTAGCTTTGAATTTTTCATATTCTGCATTCATATTTACTTGAAATATATAATCTGACAAATAAATTGATCATGTTAAATCTGCTAAGCTTAACCAAAAACAGAAACTCTTTTTCAGGTTTTAGACTGTCTCTATATGGACAGCAGATTGTGAAAGCTGTCAGTAAAGTTTGACAACTGCTTTACCTTTGCTATTTGGATTGTGTAAATTTTTTTATTTTTTATTTTGGAATTGACCTCTTCAAACTGGCTGAACAACTCATTCAAAATAGTCAAAATTCTCGAGCATAATTTTGTTATGTATAAAATCTTAAAGAAGGAAGCAGCACGTGGATTTTTTTACTTCTTTCTGTAGATCCTCTAACTTTCTATGGATAAGAGTCATTCAAGAAGAAATTCCAAAATGCAGACTCATGGGGTCCACGTGAAATCTTCTACATCAGACTCTTTGGAGTATAGTCTAAAATATTACATTTAAAAATAACCTGCCAAAGAGACTGTGAATTATAGCTGGGTTTTAGAGTCACAAGACAAGCCCTTAACTCTGTTACTATTATAAATATACTCCTTAAATATCCAAAAAAATATTAAAGAAATAAAAATGTGCTGAACCAAGGTACCCATTGCATTCAAATCTATATTTTAAAAATATATTTTTGTACTTATTTTGTTTTCCTACCAGTGCAGATGAATTCACTTGGAAATTTTCTGCCCTCCATGTCATTTTGCTGCCCAAGCTCAGAATAAAACTCCATGTTGTGATTCTAGTGGGGTATGCTCCATGGAGCTAGGAGAATTGCCACACAATAAGAGGAAAAGGAATAGGTGAAATATCTTGACTAATCCTATATAATAAAAGGGTAATATGCAAATTGACCCTAACAGCAGAACGACTGGGAATGACTGGTCACTATGACACACACTAACCACCAGGGAGCAGATGTTCAATGCAGGAGCTGTCCCCTGGTGGTCAGTGCGCTCCCACAGGGGGAGCTCTGCTCAGCCACAAGCCAGGCTGATGGCTGCCAGTACAGCAGTGGTGGTGGGAGCCTCGCCCGCCTCCTCAGCAGCACTAAGGATGTCCAACTGCAGCTTAGGCCTGCCCCCTGCTGGCAAGTGGACATCCCCTGAGGGCTCCCAGACTGCTAGAGTGCAGAGGCCGGGCTGAGGGACCCCCTGAG
>NW_005871166.1:1085189-1214189 GCF_000147115.1 Myotis lucifugus
AGGGGAAATTTAGTTAAACAGTTAGAAAATTAATTCACCAGCCTCACACCTAGTGAATGGCCCCAGAAGCCAGACTGTGCTTTGTGTATCCCATATGTTGAATGACTCAACAGAGATTCTGAGATGCAGCTCAGAATAGAGCAGGGAAACACTTGTCATTAGATTTTAGACAAGACCTTAAGTGCTTGTGCATAATATATAGCACCTCCTCAATTACTTAAGCCAGCAATTTTCAACCTTTTTCATCTCATGACACACATAAACTAATTACTAAAATTCTGTGGCACCAAAAAATGTTATATTTTTGATTCATTTACACCTGATGGCTGTTGTTGTGTTGCCTGTTGTTACTTTTTTATTTGACAATCCTCTGACTAAATAGTCAGGTATTTCATGCTTTAGAAATTCTTATGGCATACCAGTGTGCTGTGGCATAGGGGTTGAAAATCGCTGACTTAAATCAAGTGGCTTGAGCAACTCTTTTCTCTTTATATGCAACCTCCTCACACTGTTTTTCAGATCCCTTTTTCTCTGTTGAGTTTGCTATTAATACTCATTGTAACATGATACTTCCTTAATTTGAATATTAGCAACTTTAATAAACGCTTTATAACCATAAAGGAAAAATGAGAAGGATCTTGATCAACAAAGGAAAAATGCCAAAGGGAAAAAGCCAACCACAATTTAAAAAGTAATAGACATCAAGTAAATAATGAAAGAAAAATAAATTATGTCAGTGGTTCTCAACCTTCCTAATGCCACGACCCTTTAATACAGTTCCTCATGTTGTGGTGACTCCCAACCATAAAATTATTTTCGTTGCTACTTCATAACTGTAGTTTTGCTACTGTTATGAATTGTAATGTAAATATCTGATATGCAGGATGTATTTTCATTGTTACAAATTGAACATAATTAAAGCATAGTGATTAATCACAAAAATAATATGTAATTATATATGTGTTTTCCAATGGTCTTAGGCGACCCCTGTGAAAGGGTCGTTCGACCTTCAAAGGGGTCGAGACCCACAGGTTGAGAACTGCTGACCTAATGGTTTGTTGGGGGCAAAGAGAAGAGTGGAGCATGTGTCCTAAGATCCAGCTTTTAAGGGGCTTGCCAGAAAGACTGATTTCGGTCTCCCCTCACTTGAAGCTCTGAGCTTGAACAGAACTGGCATAATTTGGAAGCTTAGGGTCACTGAAAACAACGTAGAGTGGGATGGTGGGTGGGTAGTGGTCCTTTGCTGTCAGTATGATCTGTAGACTGTGCACAACTGGAGACTTTTCCCTCAGGAGAGAGGAAGAGGAGGGGAGTGTGTACCGGGTGTCCCAGCTTTTGGGAGAGTTTGACAAGAAACTATTATCTGTCTTCTCTGACTTTCAGGGCCATGACAGGGAGTCAGCATTCTGTGGATGCCGGTGTGGTGAGCAGGGCAGCTTGCTGCTGTGGAACCAGAGAACTTGCAGTGCTGCAGACACTAGCGGGATGAAGAGGTTATGAGCTCCTGAAAATGATACCAGCAAGTCCCTCTACTGAGAAAATGTATGCAACGCCCAAAGAAGTCACATCACACACACACCCCAAAAAAGTTTCAGAGCTCCCCCCCCCCCCGGCCCCGAATCCCTAGCCAGGCTGATTGGTGAGAGTCAGTCCATACATGACTATACATAGTCTATAAAGATTAGAAAATTAGACTTTTTTTAAAAAAATGCATGGATCCCAACACATAGTTATGAGACACATGAAGAAACAGGGACACATGGCCCAATCCAAGGAACAAAATAAATTTCCAGAAATTGACCCTAAAGAAATGAAAGTATATGATTTACCTGGCAAAGAATTAAAAATAACCATCATAAAGATGCCCTACTAAATCAAAATAATGATGCATGAATAAAACAAGAATATAAACAAAGGTAATAGAAAATATTTTTTTTAAAGTTACTGCCAGTCCATAATGCTAAATACAGCAAAGCTATTCTTCAAGATTAAGGAAAATAAAGACGTACGAAGATAATAAAGCCAGTAGGTTTGCTTTACAGCAAATGCTAAAAGGAGTCCTTTAAGATGAAATGAAACGCTGGCCAAGCAGCAAAATGAAAGTATATAAAAGTATGAAGTTCACTAGTAAAGGTAAATATATAGGCAAATAGACAATTTTGTAATTTTCTTAACAGTGAATAAATCACTTTTAATAGATATTTTTTTTACATAAGTTTTAGGTTTACAGCAAAATCATGCAGAAGGTACAGAGATTTCCCACATACCCTCACATATTTTTTTTTTGACAAAAAAAAAATGATGGCTAAATTCAGTAGCCTTGCTAAGGGTTGAAGGGACAGATTTCAGCACTCATTCACTCTCTGGAAAACCAATTTTAGGTCTAATCTAAGTACATCATATGTTTAATGTTTAAATGGAATGTCAAGCTACTTTCTATCTGCCCCCTATCGACTTCTTCCGGACACACACATAGAAATTTGAGAGCCAGCTCTGTGCTAATTTCAAATGATGGAAGAACAAAAAGTAGGAATGCTCAGTAAGTTGATTAAGGTGCTGAAATGAACCTTGAAGAGCTGGAGGCTTAGTCAGTAGTTTAGGCTGGAGAGACACACTTGCTATCATCTGCATGACCTCAGGCAAGGCTGTTATTCTTCCTGGATCTTGGTACCCTCATCTATAGAACATCCCAATTCCTGTGGCACTAAAGAGCCTCTAATTATATCAAGTTTGTCATCATTTCACATGCAGAGCAACTGATATTCAGGAGATACCTTGGGGTGTTTATATCAAATCTGTTTTAATATCTGTGCAATGAGTCCCCTGATGGGTCAAACGATCTTAAAAATAATTACAACCGTTTACAATTTTTACCACCTTTTATGATGGCAGTTATTTATTTAGCAGTCAAATATCAGGTATTACACTTGGCACTTTCCTTAAAATGTTTACTCCTTAGAGCATTATAGCAAAGCGATTATTAATTACTCTCATTTTACCAATGGGGAAATTGAGACCGGGTTACACATCTCGCAGAAACCATTCGAGGAACGGAATCAGAATGTGCAAGTCCATTGACTGTAAGCCTATGCCCGCTATCTTCCCACTAAATTGTGACTTACTCACAACATGCAAACCTTCCATGAGAAACAGAGCTGAACATGACACAGGGCTGCCATCTGAAACAGCGACTCCAAAAATCAAAGCATCTTCCATTTAATTACCTCTAATGCTTTAAGTGCCATCTCTTTATGTTTTAGCCACTTATGATAGAAATCCTTTTAATATGCGCCAACATTTCTGCAGTCTCTTCCACAGAACACATAATTCAAAATATAACCATTTCTTGGTGATTCAGCCTCATCATTGTTAATGTGCGTTATTAAACTGCCTAAGCGTTTTTGCTTTATATGTCCTTCTATAATGCGTTCTGTTTTCTGGCTTGCATTAAGTAAATTGAGCTTCTTCCTGTGTTGATAGCTGTCAATTTTCTCTCTCTGACTAGTATTCCACTGTTTCTAATCTCCTGCTTTATTTTTATTCAGAACTGTGAGAACCCGATGAGTGCTTCAGGATGATTTTAATCTCCCATGAAATAAGCCATTTGGACTTCGTTGCACATTATTGCTGCTCAGAGGACCTTTTAATTTGTGTCTGAGCTCTCAGTTCAACATCTCAGACAAGTTTAAAATTCAAGCAATTTAAATCACAAGGGGGAAAACGGGCTACATGGTTCAAGGGCTGAGGCTTTTGGAGTTTGGGGGTACTAGCAAGCCATCCAGATATAGTATCCAAGAAGTTGTAATAAATTTGGGCTTTATTTTTAAGCTGAAGAAATATGCAGCAGAATCAGATTTAATATTAGTACATATATACTGAGTCTCTACGCATTTGAAGAGATAAAGGGGTCACTTCTTTGGAAAATATAATACACAGCAGGGATGGGAAAAGAAAGAGACATGTGTAGCTTGGAAAAGTATGTCCAGTGTAGCTATACTTGTAAAAAAAATAACACCCAAAGTTCAGGGAATAAAAACCATGAAAATTATTTGGACTGCTATGAATCCATAGAAGAACACAAGAAAGTGTTCTGGGATGCGTAGGTCCACACATTTGAGCAATTCAAATCTGAATAGTGGTATGCACTACATTTTGAAAGAGACCATCAGTTTGGCTCAGTTCTAGCTAGTAATGGGACATTTTTAAAAGCCATCTTATACACTACTAAAAAGGAGTGAGAAGGACGTAAGGAGCAGGCTGACAGCAAGATCCCATGCAAGGAGGTTGGGTTTGATGGTTTGGAACAAGGAAATTGGGAGATAAATAAGAAGCCAGGGTAGAAGCCCTGCCGCGTTGATTGGGCGACTCATTAAGAACAAAAAATGGCAATAACTGGGTTGAGGCTCTGATGGGTGGAACAAATAGCAAACCTAAAACCACAGACAGTTTATAGGCTTTCTCCCAGTGGGGATGGATCTTCTAGATGAAACTGGGTTCAGCAACTGGGTGGGGATAAATCTTCAAATTATTTGAAATTTTTTCCTGTATTTATTTTTACATTAAATTTATTGGGATAACATTGGTTAATAAATTATGTAGGTTTCAAGTGTACATTTCTATGATACATCATCTGCATATTGCATTGTGTGCCCACCACCCAAAGTCAAATCTTCTTTCATCACCATATATTTAACCCCCGTGTGCCCGTTACTACCCTCCACCCCCTTCCCTTTGGTAACCACTTACTGTTGTCTGTTGCAATGATTTTTGTTGTTGTTTGTCTCATTTGTTCATTTGTTGCTTTTAGTTTTATATCCCACATGTGAGTGAAATCATATGGTGCTGGACTTTTTGTCTGACATTTCATTCTCAAGATCCATCCGTGTCACAAATGACAGTATTTCATCTTCAGTCATGGCTGATTAGTATTCCATAGTATATATGTACCACATCTTTATCCAATAAGCTATTGAGGGACACTTTGGTTGTATCCATGTCGTGGTCACTGTGAATAATGCCTCAATGAACATAGGGGTGCATGTATATTTGCGAATAAATGTTTTCAAATTTTCTGGGTAGATATCCAGAAGAGTGGAAGCTGGGTTATATGGTAAATCTATTCTTAATTTTCGAGGAACTTCCATGCTGTTTTTCAGATTAGTATTCCATAGTATATATGTACCACATCTTTATCCAATAAGCTATTGAGGGACACTTTGGTTGTATCCATGTAAACAAACACAAAAACAATCCAATTGAAAAATGGGCTGAGGACTTGAACAGACGCATCTCCCGAGAAGACATACAAATGGTCAATAGATAATGAAATGATGCTCAAATTCACTAGCTAGTAAGGAAATGCAAATCAAAACTACCATGAGATACCACCTACCCCTGTTAGAACAGCTATTATCAACAAGACAAGTAATAACAAGCGTTGGAATGGCTGTGGATGAAAAGCTCCAAATTGAACTCTGCTTCACTCTAAGAAATTGCAGGTGCTAATTATGTCACATCAATCCCGTTAGTGCTTAAAATGTCCCAGCTTCTCCATGTTGCTTTCAGAATCAAGTCCATATTCCTTCAAAGACTTCCCAACCCTCATTCATATCTGCATCTCTAGCCATGTCATGGACCACTTTTTACATCACTTTCTACATCGATACATTCCAAATGTCTTTTTGAAATCCAGCCATATTTACCTGCCTCCAGGCTTGCATGCATGCTATTCCCTCAGCCTGGAGAATCCTTAGCATTTCTTTTCCCTTGGATAATTCAGTTTAAATAATATATTTCCCCTTAATTCCCACAGCCTGGAACTTTTCAGTGCTCTGTGTCCTGACACCATTCCACACTCCTGCTAGCAGAGTCCTTGCACAGTGTACAGTGGGGCCTTGACTTATGAGTTTAATTCGTTCTGAGACCGAGCTCATTAAGGAGCTCGTTAACTCAAATTACTCTATCAACTCAATGCAAAAAATCGGCCGAGAGACAGCTGGTATCTCAAAAAACTCGTTAGTTGGGACACTCATAAGTCAAGGCCCCACTGTATTGTTATTGTGTTTCTGTATTACTGGCTAGACTATGCACTGCCAGTGAGCAGAAACTTTATCTCCCTGGCTAACAACTTCACCTTCCAAGCTTAGCACAGGGCCTGGCACATAGTAAGTTCCTAATAAACATTTCTTATTTAATTAAAAACAAGAACAGGATGGATATATGAATGAGTAGGTGGTAGGAAGGGTGGATGGATAGACTGCGGGCTCATTTTGGGGGTCATTGCTAGAAAAGTAAGCTTCAGTTGTTATTGTTTTAAGAATTTTGGATTTTTTTTCTCAACTTCTGCTACTATTCTAGAAAATGGATGGTAATTTCCTCTTTATGTTTTCCCGCTGTGTATAGCATGTAGCAATTTTTGACTACCAAGAACAATGAATTTACACAATCTAACAATTTTAACATCAACAAGAACTATATTCTCTTTTTGTTGTTCAAAAAGGATGTCACATTTCAATATAATTGCTTAGCATTTTCAGGGAGCTATTTATAATCAATGGGGCAACTTAAAGCAAATGTATTTGCAACGACTGTTGCTGTGCTGTAACTGAACATCACTTAAAAATACATCATAAATCCTTTGTAAAGTATTTCTACTTTGCATCATGTAGTCTAAATATAGCTTGTTTCTAAATATGTTCATTCTTTAGAACATTTCTCAAAATAAAAAAAATACCCTAAAATAAAATTGTTGTCAAATCTTGGAGAGTCTAGATACGAGTTTTTAAAGTTTTTTAAACCATCCCTATCTCACCCCACTGAACAGTCCCTGACCACTTCTAAAGGTTGCCACACAGAGACTTACTTAGGCCAAATCTCACTTTCCTCCTGGGGCATGCTATTGGTTACTCTGAAAGCCCAGGAAGATAACCTTCTATATACACAGAGGAAGACTGTGACTGGCAAGACTATCTCAGTATTAGTGTTTAGAGAATCTGTTTTTCTGCCAAGGGCCATTTGGATATTTATAATATTATTTGTTGGTCATACTAAATTATCAACTTAACAATTAGCCTGTTTACCCAGCCGGTATGGCTCGGTGGTTGAGCATTGGCCCATGAACCAGAAGATCATGGTTTGATTCTTGGTCAGGGCACATGCCCAGGTTGTGGGCTCCATCCGCAGCAGGGGGTGTGCAGGAGGCAGCCGATCAATGATTCTCTCTCATCATTGATGTTTCTATCCCTCTCTCCCTGTTCCTTCCTCTCTCTGAAATCAATAAAAATATATCTTTTAAAAAAATTAGCCTGCTATATTTGTTCAAACTCATCCCTAATGCCTTGGGCAGGGCCAGACCAAATGATTTCTCAGGCCTTATACGGCCCATGTGCCTGACACTCTCCACCCCTGGCTTAGAGTAACATGTAAAACATGCGCTTGAAGTACGCAGTACTCAGAACACACAGGAGTGGTCTTCCCCAACCAGCCTCCTTTTTTTCTTCATATCTCTGTCTTTAAAGATTCAGAGACAACTGAATTAGTTATTTCAATTAAACACAGTGCTCTTAGGCCGAGATAACAACAATAAAGAAATGGAAAAAAGTGATATGAATATGACATTTATTAATGAACTCTGGAGGCAAGTCTATGTTACATGATTTATAGTTTAATTGGGAACTATTTGCTTATTTCAAGAGATGAGGGAAACCCAGACACAAAAAATTTGTCTAGGTCACACCACTAAAAATGTATAGGGTTCAGGATCAAAACGAGGTTTGAGGTTACAGCATGATAGAGTATCAGATACTGAGTTTACCATCCGATTGCTCGAAACCACAGACCGCTATAAATGTGGTGAGCAACTGCTTTCAGTCATCCAACCTCAAGCAGTGCAGGGACATTATCCTCGAGAGATGGAAACGCACAGTGAGCTTTACATTCACACTGGCTTTGGGGCACTTTCTCAATAGCACATCAGGGAAGTAAAGAACAAACAGAACAACAATCTCACTCAGAAACTAAAACCAAGATCAGAATATGAAAATGCTGAAGTGGCTTAAAGATGCATGTCAGGGTACCAGAAAGGAAGGAGCCGAGAGGTAAGGGAAACAAAAAAACCTGCACAGGAGTTACCTTGAGTCTTTGGCCAAATGCTAAACTAAGCATGCTGGGAACAAGACTGTAGGAGGCTTAGCAGAAAACGGTTAGTGAAGACTGAACTGAAATAAGATTTTGAAGGCGATATTGTGTGGGAGGATATTAGAATTAGAACCAGCTGAGAGGGTTGAAAAACACGGGCATTTAGTTAGGATCCCAGAAAGTCCACAGTATAACAGTAGGTCAATGGTAGCCCTTGAGTAAATACTTCATTAGACATAAACCCAAGAAAGTCTCAAACTCTCCACAAAACATGAGTCTAACCAACAAAAAATTAACTACTCTCCAGGAATAAAACTCAATATCCTAAAGAAAAAAAAAGAACATCTAGATGTCTAACAATATGGCATCCATAATGTTGAATATTAAATTTTAAAAAGTTGCATAAGAGGAGGAAAATGTGACTCATAACCAGGAGAAAAAAAATAGTCAATAGGAATCAAGAGATCAAGTGATGATACAGATGTTGGAATTAGGATACAAGGACTGTAAAGGTTTTATTGTAAGTATATTCAAGATACTAAAACAATTGATGAATAGCATCAGTAAGCAGGGGATTTCAACAGAGAACAAATTACTAAAAAACTGAATGGAATTATAAATATGCAAACTATACTACCTGATATTCATTGAATGGATTTATCAGCAGATTAAAGGAAAGCAATGAACTTGAATACAAGTGAATGGAAATTAAATTTAAAACACACAGACTTTTAAAAAGGGGTTAAACAAGCAAGCAACAACAACAACAAAAATAGAACAGAGCCACCATGACCTTTGTGATGGCATCATGTGGTCCAACATACATGTAAGTGAAACCCCAAGAAGTAGAGGGAAAAGACTGGGCCAAGAAAAAACAATTAAAAAATAATAGCTATTTTTTTCAAATTTAATGAAAAGATATCAACTTACAGATCTAAGAAAATTAACAAATGTGAAGCAAATAAAGCCACATCTAGGATGAGTCTAGTCAAATTGCAGAAAATCAAAGCCAAGGAGAAAATCTTAAAGCTAGCCAAAGAAAAGGAGACACTTTACATAAAAGGGAACAAACATAAACATTGTCACTGACTTCTTATCAGAAACAATGTAAATTAAAAAACAAGAATAAAAACATTACAGTACTGAAAAAAAAGTCACCTGGAATTCTATATCCCACAAAAATATCCTCCAAAGATAAAGGCAAAACAAAGCCATTTTCAGATAACCAGGAGCTGTTTGTTTTCAGGTAAACAGCTGAGAGAATTCACCATCAGAGACCTCAATCATAAGAAATGTCAAAGAAAATGCTTCAGCCTGAAGGCAGATGACACCAGATGAAAACTTATAACTACACCAGAGAACAGCATAATGGTAAACACAGGAGTAATTTTAAAAACTGCTTTATTTCTCCTTAATGTCTTTATAAAATACTAGATGCAGCATGCCTCAGCCCTGCCTACCCATGTCTCCAGCAGGATCTACCCGTGCAGGTAATGTGGGCCCTACACCAAGGGGAGAGCTTCTGAAGGAAAGACAAAGAAGACCATGATGGCAGCAGGTAACAGACTCACAGGGGAGGCAAGTAAGTAGTTGAGGTCACTCCCTCACACTTGGTGCTGGGGCTTATAGGATCTAAAACCAGAGGCATGGCTGTCTTTAATTTATTTTGTTTTGTTAATCTTCAACTGAGGATATTTTTCCCATTGATTTTTAGAGAGAGTGGAAGTGAGGAAGGGGAGAAAAAGAGAGAGAGAGAAAGAGAGAGGGAGAGGGAGAGGGAGAGAGAGAGGGAGAGAGAGAGAGGGAGAGAGAGAGAGAGAGAGAGAGAGAGAGAGAGAGAGAGACACATAGATGTGAGAGAGACACATCCATTGGTTGCCTCCCACACATGCCCAGACTGGGGCTGGGGATCAAACCTGCAACCCAGGTATGTGGCCTTGACCTGGAATTGAACCCAGGACACTTTGCTGCATGGACTGATGCTCTCACCACTGAGCAACACTGGCCAGAGCAGGAGGCAGAGCTGTCTTGATAAAAGATAACCATGAACAGTGATGTTACTGCACTCCATTGTCCATAGCAAGGGTTTAGTGTATATGTTCAATATCTTAGCAGTGGGCTTGCAGTCATAACTCTACAGGAGAAGAAATGATATATTCAAGCATATACAAAGGTTGGAAGCCATCCTTATCCAAGTCAACAAAAAGGAGAAGTGACCGATGACCCTAAGTGTGTCCAAATGGTTACTGTGGGCATTGCATCTACCAGCCTCTCCTTCACTATCTGATGTCACACCGCTGGCTCAGGCGGGCCTGTAAAAAGCATGCTTGATGTGACTGAGTGACCAAGAGAAGCAGCACGGGTCTGCAAAGACCTTATTGCTGACTGGCAACTTGGCTTGAATTTTGTGATGACCTCTGTTTATGATTGTGAGAAATAGCAGCTATACTTGCGGGCTGCCCTTGGCCATCATTTTACCTGCAGTGTGTCCTGCTTCAGAAGCATGGGAAAGACTTGGCCAGTTTTAGAAAAACTCATTGAAATCTGAGACCACAAGGGGAGGTAGGCAGGTGTATGTTTCAGATGCTTCTCCTGGGCCTAAATGCTAAACAACGGTAGCGGTATCATTTTGGATTGCAAAGGCAGGAATGTGTAAATGTATTGGAAATTAGGAGTGCAAAGAACTTAATGATTTTCCCAGGAAGATCAACAGTTTCCCAGGAAAATCTAACTTAAGAGAGTCAGTGGGCCTCTGAAGTAAAAAGGCTCAGCACATTGATATTGATGGACTCTGAATCAGCAAAGTTGTTTTGTACGGTGACTGTGTGAGTGTGTACCCACCGAAGCTGGAACATGTGATTAAACTAAACCCCGCATACATGTATTCAGCTTGAATACAAAAAGTCCTTGTTATGATCAAATTAATGAGCTGTCTTGCAATTTGTCTGATAGTGACTCCAATGATGTTTCCATGTATTGAGTTGCGTTACCCGATTACCATTTCTTGTTCTAAATCTCAACTGAAAGCACTTAGCTAAGTTACTTCCTGATAACACATTAGATGTTAAAGTGGATAATCTGCTAGCTTTTTAAATTATTATTATTTAACTGTAGCTTTGCACCAAATCTTTCCCTAAGCTGCTTGATGAAAGTCCGCCTAATTCAGGGGGAAAGCTTAGAATTTGAAATCTAATCTAAATAAAAATCCTCCACTCACTACTGCATGAATTTCAGCAAGTTACTTAGTACCCACCTATCTATTTCAGCTCGTGTGTAATATATAGAAAATTAGCTCTATGTCATGCACTAAGATCAGGTTCACAGTCCGCCATCACCATTGGCCTGTGCGGGAGAAGAAAACAGTTGTTTCTTCTCTGTGTTATAGAAATGGCCCCTTCATCCTCAGAGAGGAAAGAAGTGGATTCACTCCCCACAACTCAAGTTTTCACATTGTTTTCCGTTATAAAATGGGAAAAAAAGATAAAGGTGAGACTATAGGATTTCTGGCCCAGGACATGAACTGGTCAACATTCTCTGCTTCGATTCTTCTGAAAAAAGTATTGATTGGGTTTGAGTATTTTTCTTGGAGGTTTTATCTAGAGAAAAAGTGTTCACTGTATTCTAATATTTTGAAGAGATTAATTCCAAATCTATCCCATCCTGTGGCATACTCCCCCTAAACCGAATCACACCCTCAATGATGATGAGAAAATAATAATTTTCTAGAATAGGAATAAACTTCAATGTCTCCTACGGGCACACTTTTTTAATTTTCAAGGAAACCGCAGACGTCTGTATTTTTAATTTTGTTCTTTCTATTCTTTGAGCTGTCTAAAAAGAGCAATCATGAAGATACTTTGAGGACAAGAAAATTACAGGTTTAAAGCACATAAAGCTGAATTGACTATTAAAACTGACTAATTATATGTAGCCTCCACGTATTCTTCCAGCTTATTCCTACTTTAATGGCAATTTTCTTGTTGTCAAGTAATTGTCTCGGTCTGTTCTCTCCTTTCAGATGAATTCACCTGGGTATTGACAGCTAATAATGCAGATGGGCAACTGGAGATGGAGAACTTATCCATGTCCCTAGAACCTATTACTTCATTCACACTGTGCTTATATGTTTCATACATCAAGTCACTCAAAACTGCCAAACCTCTTGGTCTATTCAGGCCCAGATTCAAAAAGCTGCCAGAACAAAGCAAAAACATAAACATGGAGAATATTCCCTGGTCCAAATTTCTTATGAGGCAATGTTTTTTTAAAAAAAAATCTAAATTTTTTATTTCAGGAGAGATTGAGAAAAGAATTAGGTTTCGCTTCCTCAGAAAATGTTATACTTTCTGTACATATATCTTAATGACAAAGATTCTAGTGTTGGGGGAAAAAACTGAGTTTAAATTTTAGATTCACCAGCTATAGAACCATAGAAAAAATTACCTATTCTGCCTCAGTTTCCTCACCTGTAAAATGGGGATACTAATTTTATCAACTTTACATAGTTGCAATTCAGTATGTGATTGTGCATCAAATACATAGAACCTTGTCTGATACAGAGTAGGCACCCTTGGGGGTTAGCTTGTATCATCATGATCAAGCTCATACGTCCGATAGAATAATACTTGCAGAATGTGATAGCACGAGGGCTCCTCTGTGCCTGAATAGTCATTGCCTTTGGGTGGTGGTACAGTCACAGCCCAGTCTCTGGATCATGAAGAGTACAGAATGAAAAAAAGGAAATCATTAACAGATCTACCCATAATCAGGACTGACAACATGAAGATGATCACATTGGAATGTTTAGATTAACAGTAAACATGGACATAACCTTTTGGTTGAAATAAAACATTCTCACAATATTTTCAGGAAAAGAGCAATTGTTTCTTTCTTTCTTTCTTTTTTTTTAAATATATTTTATTGATTTTTTACAGAGAGGAAGGGAGAGAGATAGAGAGTTAGAAACATTGATGAGAGAGAAACATCGATCAGCTGCCTCCTGCACATCTCCCACTGGGGATGTGCCCGCAACCCAGGTACATGCCCTTGACCGGAATCGAACCTGGGACCTTTCAGTCCGCAGGCCGACGCTCTATCCACTGAGCCAAACCGGTTTCGGCACTTTCTTTCTTTTTTAAAAATTTCCACAGTAAAAAAAATTAAAAGCAGATTATTTTCCTAACTACATTAGAAATAGAATAACATTTCAGAAAAGTTGAAATATCTAGGGTGTTATAGGCAGGGCTAGTTTCTAAGGAAAGCTTTTAAATATATATATATTGTTAATTTCAGAGAGGAACAGACAGGGAAAGATAGAAACATCAATGCTGAAAAAGAATCACCAATGGGCTGCCTCCTGCACGCCCCCTACTGGTTCATAGGTTGACACTCAACCACTGAGCCACACTGGCCGGGCTAAGGAAAACTTTATCAGTCTAGTCATCAAGTTGTAAACAGAATTAAGGTTTATAATCTTCAATAGATTAATTTTAAAATACTCTTAATAGAAGGGAGAGGAAAATTGTTTTAACACACAGTTTCGCAGTTTACACAAGCAGTGTGATTTTAAAACACCAAAAACGTAAAATGCTTTGCACATTCGTTTTTGAACTCACACACACAAATACCAAATACGAGTACCATATGCTGTGTATGTCACTACTTTGCAAAAGCTGATGTATGCTTTCATATTCCACTTTTCCATAACACCTCCTAGAAAGATACTACACAGGGATTAAATTTTAAAAATTAAGCTTGATCACGTTCTTTTATCAGATTACAGAAATGAGAGTGACAGTAAGCCCATTGTACATCTCTCGCTTGCATAATTTGCTCTTAAACTATCACTTTAATTATTCTTGAGATACGAGCTTGCGTCCAGCAAATTTCACAGAGATTTTTAAATAATCTATTTTATAAAATGTTATCATGGACATGGCAAAAATACTGATAACAAAAAGATGAACATGAAGTTTTAAAAGTAGGTGAAACATTTCTTTAAGGCCAGGTAAACATTTAAAAATAGAACTTGACATATTTCTGTGTGGACTACATATTTAAATCTTGGAGGCAAGTGGTTTTTCCAGGTCTTCCCTAAAGCTTTGTGAAGGGAAGGGGGTGAGGCTAGTGCTGAGACTTTGAGAATACCGTGGGTTATAAAGGAATAATAAACGGAGCCACTTTAAAATGGAGACAGAGCTGCCATGGCAGTGGAACTGCCTCGCATGTCTCAGGACTTTGGAATGTGAAAAAAGGGCAAAATGACCTTTGGATGGGGCCTAATGCAACCCTGTGTCCCACAGAACTGTTTGCAATGCAAGGGCGACAAGAAAGCACATATTGTGCCCATCAGACTGATGCCCACCAGGATGAAAATGTAAAGATTGTTTAAAATTAGCATCACTATGTAATGTTATCTGCACCAATAGACTGCGCTCCTTCTATTGTTCCCCTTCCCTTTGTTGTAAATACCCATTGCCTTTGTCTCCTAATCGGCACATCATTTGGGCTTTTGTCTGAATCAATGCTTCACAAATAGCTCCAATTGCAATGCATTAGACCTTGTACCTTCTGCCCCAACCAGCTACTATTCTCTGGATCTCCAATTTGGACCACAACTGAATTAATGTCTTTAAAATAATGTTTGTATCTGACATTCATAGCAATTATACAAAAAAGCGTTCTTGTCCGCATTTTATGGCTTGGAGAGATTAGGTAATGTCCCAGGTTATTTCATTCATTTGTTGAGGAGCTGGTATTTGAACCTATGGTGTTTCTTCTACCTCCAAAGCCCATGGCTTTCACCATACCACGTGGGAGAGATTGCAATGGTCTTTACCTCTTCTGAGAAGAGCAAAAAGAGAGTAAAGGAAAAAATAATCGACAAGCATTTTTTATGTCATCAATATGTACAGGCCAGTTTCATATTTACTCTGGATCTTTTTCATCATACTGCTCAACTTGTCATATCATAATGTATATGAAAGTGCTGGAAACTGGCCTTTGAACTTCGGAATACGCCTTCCAGTTCTCAGGGTTTTATCTCTCTAATCCAGCCAGTCAGCCTGATTTTCTTCTTAAAGCCACCTGAATCCCAAATTAGCTCTTCTTCCTGGCCTCTGCCTGCAGAAATTCCCTGAAGTCACCTTTCCTCTCCTCATAGTCTATAGTTCTGGCTATATCTCTCCCTGCACATTGCAACCTCTCTTCAACTGTCAACGTTTAAATGTCTTACTGCAAATAATAGTAAGTTGTTTTTTACTGGGTGAAGGCGATGTCTTAAGTAGAAGTTGGTCTGTCTAAATCAATGTATAATTGAACAGGCAGAATGTCCTTTGGGACCATAGAAAGAGTAATTCTAGCACACTTGATAGACATTATAGTCTGGGTCCCCAAGTAACTAATCTCCTTCCTCTCTCATGTCTCCATACTGTAGGAGCTGGAACATCTACAAACAAATAAGTAGCAGAAGCAAAGTGTTGGGTGTTTGTTTTCTTTGGTTTTTTATTTGCCACGTTTTCTTTAGTTACACATAGTCAGGTGACTCATTTCTGGCCAATGGGATTAAAGCAAAGATCTTCAACTCTATTTCTTTTTATGCTACTTTCTTTCTCTTTGAACTTATGTGATGCCTGGACCTACAGCAGCCATTTTGAGACCATTAGATGGTGAACATGAAGAAAAGTCCAAGATTATTGTGCTTGGCTGAGTTTCCTAAGAATGCGAGCAAACATGTACCTTCATAATTCTTGTGTGTGACAAAATGCACTTGGATTTTCTGGCCTTGATGCAGAAGAGTTTACTAATTTTACACTATAAAAACGTCATCAGCAGCAAAAAAAAAAAAAAAGATGTAATATCCCGGCCGGCATGGCTCAGTGGTTGAGTGTCGACCTATGAACCAGTAGGTCATGGTTCAATTCCAGGTCAGGGCACATGCCCTGGTTGCTGGCTCTATTCCCGTTGTGGGGCATGTAGGAGGCAGATAATCAATGATTCTCTCTCATCATTGATGTTTCTATCTCTCTCTTCCTCCCCCTACCTCTCTGAAATCGATAAAAATAAAAAAAGATACAACAAACTAACAACCCTAGTACTGAAAAAAAAAAGTAAACGGCATTAGTATGCATTCAGTATGTCCAAAAGATCGATTTACCAGACAAATAAAAGAGTGGACTGTGAAGCAGCTCTTTCTATGCAAGATATACACCATTACTTTTCTCTAGGTACTTAGATAAAATGCCTCCCCTTGTTATTTCTGCTGCTCTAGTTCTGACTTCTTCCTTACCCCAACCCCTCTATTCATGTTTTAACCTCCCAGCTATCTTACACATGGAATGGGCACTTTCTGAATAGGCAATAAGAACATCCTACTCCCTAGACCAGTGATGGCGAACCTTTTGAGCTCGGCGTGTCAGCATTTTGAAAAACCCTAACTTAACTCTGGTACCGTGTCACATATAGAAATTTTTTGATATTTGCAACCATAGTAAAACAAAGATTTATATTTTTGATATTTATTTTATATATTTAAATGCCATTTAACAAAGAAAAATCAACCAAAAAATGAGTTCGCGTGTCACCTCTGACACGCATGTCATAGGTTCGCCATCACTGCCCTAGACAGAATATTTCCCCATTAGAGATAAATATACATCCTGACCAAGACATCAGAGAATAAGCCGGGGTAACTAATACCACCAGTTTTATATAACAATGCAAAATCTCAGTGCCCTAAAACAATCCAGGTGTCTTTCTTGATCACTTCAGAGTTAGTAAGAATTGGGCGGTTCCCCTGGGTGACTTCTCTCTAAGCAATGACTAAAGGATCCCTTCTCCAGTCACCTTGTGGCTCTGACAGATTCAAGGGCCTCTCTAGACTCATCTTCAGGATCCACTCTGCTTGCCTAGCCAATATGCTAAGATACATTGCAGTATGGAAGGTTGCATGTGAAGTTTTATGAGTCAATCCTGGGGATAACATACATCACTTAGCCCCAAATAATACTGATCAGAAACCAACCACTTAGGACCAACCTAAGACAAGGGATTCTGGGTATACAGTGTACCCATGTGTTCAGGGACAAGAAACAACAACAAGCGTTTAAGTCAGACTTACAGGCTTGCTAGCTGATGGCTAGTAAGCATGGATGAGCTGTATTTTATGTTCTAGGCTCGAGGCAGAATATTGGGTTTAGGTCTATTTGATATGACTCTCATTCTACTTGGATCAAATGCTACCTGGACCATGTTTTTCTTAAGATGAATAGCAGGAATGCAAAACAGTGAAGAGTAAAGCATGATGTCCTTTAATGTTTTTGCCCAGAATGGACACACTGTCTCTACTGCCTACATTCCACTTTCCAAACCCACCATCTATGGGCAGCAATACAAAGGCACAGGGAGGGGAGGGCATTGTATGGTTGCAAAAAAATTCAGTCTACTGGATAAGTAATCCTGATAACAACCCTCTTAGGAAGATCCTTGGGAAAAAAACGAGTAAGCTATGTTTAAGAACACACAGGAAGAATCAACATCATATTTTAAACTTAGGTTTATCTCTAACCCCAGCCTGAGCCACTACACTGTCAAATTGACAGAGTGATTGAGTCAACGATATGTACCAGTTGATATGTAACTTCAGGTCACTGGCCACAAAATGTTGTTATGCTAGATAATTTTTGTACCTATATCATAATTAGTCTAAGAACTGGTTTATTTTACCAATTAGGTGTGTTAAAAAGCATGTCTGTCAAAATCTGGTTTGTTGTTATAACCCTTTTCAAGGGTGGAGAATGTCAGGCCCACAGGCTGTATAAGGCCTAGGAAATCATTTGGTCTGGTGCTGCCAAGGCACTAGGGGTGAGTTAATTGAATGTTTGATCAAATGTAGCAGGCTAATTTTTAAGTTAATAATTTTGTATGGCCTGCGAATGATGCTATAAATATCCAAATGGCCCTTAGCGGAACAAAAGGTTACCCACCCCTGAATGAGACTTTTTGTGTCTCCATGCACAGAAAGGGAGTTTATGGAGTTTAATTTGACAAAAGACTTTGTCAGATTTTATATAACTTATATAACTTATTTTATATACCTTATTTCCCTTTACAAAATTCTATAAGTGATTCTATAAATTTCATAGTCTTTTTATGGATTATAAAACTTTAGAACTTTCATGAAGACACTTCCCTGAGGTGAGATTTTTGTTATAAAAATAAATGCAAATCTCTGTTTCCTAATTCAAGTAATAAAAATTGTGTAGCTATTGTTGTTTCTTAGATTGCAGAAGACTTCAAAGGCCTTTAGTAGCTAGCATGTAAAGTAGTAGAATCACATCCAGCAATTACAGTCACCACATATCTCTTTATTAGGACTTTGAACTTGCTTTAAAGGAAAGAGGTTTTTAGTGGGTTTTTACTTCTTTAAAAATATCTCTATTTGATAAATTTCTATTCAAGTTCAAATATTATATAGAATTATAACAGGAGATCTATAAAGGAATATTTTGTAATCTTTATGAGAGAATTATTATTTAGAATAACAAAGTATTATTACATTTTCTATAGTAATAATAATTATTAGAATAATTATGATTGTGTCCGCAATGCTGTGCTTTCAAATCATTGAGATTCACATTTGAAAGAAGATAAAATGCCTCATATTCAAAGGCATAGCAATCTAGTAGGACCTAATCTAGTGTGGCTTAAAAGGGGGAAAAGTTGCAAAACGTGAATGGAATAAAAACGAGAGAACTCATGGATATCCAAATCAGGACACCAGAAACAATAGTAGTAATAAAATTCAAGAAGAGACCCAGGCAAGATGCAAACTGAGAAGACAGAGCTTAAATCTGAGACAGGACAAACTGAACTTCATATGATCTTCTAGATCTGGGATTTGAGAAATCCCATTTCCTGTATATTTTGGAGAGCATAAGGATAAATGTTAAATATATCTGCACTTACATATTAGAATGTAGGAATGAAATTTCAGGTAGTTTGGTATATCACAGGAATTGTCCAGAAAGATAAGATGCCTAGGCTTGAGAGTAGCAACTTTAGGTATACTAGCTTCCAACTTGAATGTGAACTAATCTTTTTTTTTTCTAAATAAATAAATAATTTACTGAGATAATAGGAGACATGGCTTTGAAATATCACCAATTTAGGACCCAAAGGTAAAGAGGAAATCTGACCAATAAGAAAATTTAAAATCTAGAGTTTTACTGAAGGCAAATATTATATTTTTTAAATTAAATCATGATATAATTTGTAACACAAATGCTAGTTTTCAAATGTTCTGAGGATGCACTCCATTAGTTTAAAATTATTAGCACTCCAATAACTAATTCACATTTAAAAACATACCTTAAAATAGAAATTCAGAAATGACTATATAAACAGAAACATATTTTCTAATATTTTCTGGGTAGCCTTTTACAGGCTGTGTGATATATACATTCATTTAAGAGGTCAGATAGGATAAAACCTAACTTTTGATGTTTGCAATAATGAGTGGAGGTATGCACAATCACATATATGGAGAAGAACAAATTTGTTCTGTTTCCAGCATGTGCCTTTTTGTTTTAATAAACTGAGGTCACATAGTAACATACTGTAAGAGACCAAAGTATAGCTGCTTATTTTAACTGAGCTCCCATTTAAGAAACCATTCCATAAATTCTCATTCTTTGCACTTGAAATAAGGTAATTTCCTTTATGAAAAAATTATGATTTTATTTTACTTGAAATGTGATGTAGATCATTACAAAAGACTAAACTATACATGAAAGTAAAACAAAGAAATTAAAAATCAATCTCCAAATTGCACCACTCAGAACAGAAAAACATTATTCACATCTGATAACATGTTTCTGAGCATTAATAGAGATGGAAAGATGGATGATGCCGTAGGTCAGTGATGGCGAACCTTTTGAGCTCGGCGTGTCAGCATTTTGAAAAACCCTAACTTAACTCTGGTGCCGTGTCACATATAGAAATTTTTTGATATTTGCAACCATAGTAAAACAAAGACTTATATTTTTGGTATTTATTTTATATATTTAAATGCCATTTAACAAAGAAAAATCAACCCAAATAATGAGTTCGCGTGTCAGAGGTTCGCCATCACTGCCGTAGGTCATCTGTGGCATGGAGGGGAGGCTAGAAGACTGCTCCACTCTGGATGTCAGCAATATGATTGTAGAGAATTTGGGAACACTGATAAAATAAACTAAAAATTAGTCTTCTTTTCATTACCAACCTGTGCCAACAATGCTAAACAATATCAGTAATAAAACTGTTCCCATCAGAGTGGACCCTCCCAATGCCACTCCACCCTGGTACATTAATGAAGTAGATAAATGATATCTCTGTTCATAAAATGGAATTTTATAAGGAAATTAACTTATTTTAACTTAACAGAATAAAAATAAATTTATATGTAGTTGAGGAAAGAGCTGAGATTCATGGAAATATACCTTTATTGCATCAGATATTTCCAGGTAAAATATATTTGTAGCATTAAGAAAGTTTATATAAATGCTACGATATAAGGATCATTATATTAATCACAGTTTCACCTTTAGACCACACTATTGATTTTCTGCTCTGAAAGATGAGAAAATTCGTTCAAAACTCTCTTATATGTAATAAATATATTATTCTTTTTACATTGTCAAGATTTATTACAATTGCGTTCTATTCTGTAACTGTGATTTTCAGGGTTTTCCCCCTTTGTTCCATATTTAAATGAATCCATGACTATTTTCAGTACTAGCAGTATGATTATTCCACCCTTCAGTTTTTTAATCTTTTCTTTATTTGGCTGGATTTCATCATCTTATTCCCTATTATCCTCACTCAAAAAATGAGATTTGGGCATTCAATTTCTTCCCTTTGCATGTTTGAAAATTTTTATCTGTTACATACATTAATGTACATAATTTTCTAGTGTAGTTTTCATAGATTCTGTTTTATATTTTAAGTTCAGTAATTTCATCTGAGTATTTATTACACATAAGAAATCCACTTAATTTATGGGATCAAGTACGTATTTCAATAGGTCAATCTTTATTATGTCATTGCAAATATCAATACTATCTATTTTTAACTGATCAATCTTTTTATTTATTCTCTTCTCTTCTTTAGAAACACCCATTAGTACATGTATCTATTTTATGCCTTTGTTTCATATATTCTCCTTAAAGAGATTTCCATGGTATCTTTGGTCTTTCTCACTTTATTTTATATTAGAGTCCTGGTGCATGAATTCATCCATAGGTGGGGTCCCTCAGCCTGGCCAATGATTGGGGCCAATCAAGAGGGGCTGTCCAGCCAGGGGGAGGGGCTGCGGGGGGTTGGCACCAGCAGCAAGCTAACCAACGGCCGATTCCATGAGGAATCAGGCTCCCTCCTCCCTCCTGTCTGGGTCCGGGGTACAGGTGAACCAGATTAGGGGCTGTCAGGGCCCCAGCAGCAAGGTCTGGATTGGTGTGCATCATAGCTACCAGCCAGTTGTCCAGCTGTTCCAGTCATTCTGTCATAACGGTCCCTTAGGCTTTTATATATATATATACTAGAGGCCCGGTGCATGAAATTCGTGCACAGGGGCTGGGGGGGGGTCCCCTCAGCCCAGCCTGCACCCTCTTCCGGGAATAGTGCCTAAACCAGCAGTCGGACATCCCTCTCACAATCCGGGACCGCTGGCTCCTAACTGCTCACCTGCCTGCCTGATTGCCCCTAACTGCCCCCCTGCCAGCCTGATCACCCATAACCATCTCGGCTTGCTGGTCTGATTGCCCCTAACTGCCCCACCCTGAGGGCCTGGTTGCCCCCAACTGCCCCCCCTTGCTGGCCTGGTCGCCCCTAACTGCCCCCCCCACACCAGCGTGCTCTCCCTCAATTGGCCCCCTCTGCCGGCCTGGTCGCCCCTTACTGCCTTCCCTGATGGCCTGCTCACCCCTTACTGACTCCCCTGCCAGCTTGGTCACCCCAAACTGCCCCCCCCACCAGCCTGGTCACCCCCAACTGGCCCCCTCTGCTGGCCTGGTTGCCCCAAACTGCCCCCCAAGCCGGCCTGGTCGCCCCTAACTGCCTCCCCCCGCTGGCCTGGTTGCCCCCAACGGCCCCCCTCTGTTGACCTGGTCGCCCCTCACTGCCCCCCTCTGCCGGCCTGGTCACCCCCAATTGCCCCCTCAACAGCTTGGTCACCCCACGCAGCCTGATGTGCAGTCATTTGGTTGTTCCTCACTAACTCCCCTGCCAGCCTGGTTGCCCCACATAGCCTGCTGTTCAGTTGTTACTGTGATGGTTTCGTGGACAATTTGAATATTTCTCTATTATTAGTATAGATAGATGATCTTCTCTAGCTGCCTATCATATTCTTGTGTTTTCAGTCATATTTTTTTGTCATTGTTCTAATGTGGCTTTCATCTATATTGTGCTTTTAACTTACTCTTTCATTTCTTTCTAGAGTTTTATATCTTTTAACCTGTCTCTTGAACACTCATATACTCTCTGTGTGACTGGAGTGTGTGTGTTACTCTAAATGTTAATCTCCCCCATTTTCAAGATTTGGGGTGGCATTGTGGCTCAGATCACAGTGATGGCAGTTCCTGATTGCTACCTTTCTTCACTCAACTTTATTTCTTCAATTTCACTTGGTTAGGTGATGAGAAATAGCATGTCAGCATAATTTCTCCTTCATTTTCACCTACCTGGCATTCTGCTATGTAGATATGTTTGCTTTATTTATGGTCCACCTAATTGAAACATCACTTGTTATGCTATTCAATACTCCCCCCCCTCCTTTATACTATCTTTCTTTTAGGAATTTTTATATCCTGATCAAGGTTAGGAAATGTATGAATTTCAGAGTCCTAACCATTTTTGTTTATATTTAGTGGTGTTGGATTTATAGATTTTGATTTGGGTTATGGCCATTTATTTATCCCTATTAAACTTTTTTCTCTTGTTTATGTATATGTTTCTTTGTGTGAGTTTTTGTGTGTGTGCGCGTGTGTGTGTGTGTGTGTGTGTGTGTGTGTGTATGCCCATACACACGTATGCACAGGTGTGAGAAAGATGAAAGCAAAATTGTTTTAGCCCACTAGCATGATATATTTAATCTACTAATATAGATTAAAATGCATAACAGATCTTTTAAAATAATAACAAAGTATAACTGTCTGACATAATCAAAATAAAATTTTAAAATTATATCTTAGTTACCTAGCATTATAATGTCAAGTCAATAGATACAGAATGTTAGAATCTGAAAGATTAAGTTGTCTAGCATTGCACTCATCAGTTAAAATACATGAGCCATATATATTCGTTTAAATTTTCAAGCACACATAAAAAGTAAAAGGAAACAGATAACAATAATCTTTGTCTCATTTAATCTATTATATCTAAAACATAAAAATATATAATCAGTATTAAAATTATTAAGTAAATATTTTACATTTTTGTATTGATGCTTCAAAAAATAGTGTGTATTTTACACCTACAAAACATTTCAATTTAAATTAGACAGATTTCAAGTACTCAAAAATTCGCAAGCAGCTTGTAGCTACTGAATTGGACAGTGTAAGTCAGTCTAGCATAGTGGTTCTCAACCTTCCTAATGCCGTGACCCTTTAATACAGTTCCTCATGTTGTGGTGACACCCAATTTCATTGTTACAAATTGAACATAATTAAAGCATAGTGATTAATCACAAAAACAATATGTAATTATATATGTGTTTTCCAATGGTCTTAGGCAACCCCTGTGAAAGGGTCCTTTGACCCCTAAAGGGGTCGCGACCCACAGGTTGAGAATCGCTGGCTAGCATGACACAGTAGATATTCTAAAATTATAGCTAATATTATCATCATCATTATTGACATACTTCAATATTTGATGAAATTGAAATCTTTAATCTATGCCACAAGGTCAAACACAGTCTTGGATTGGAATATTGAAGATGTTAGGTTACTACTCCTCAGAGTACTCCCTTTTCATCTATAGAGAATAATACAGAGAAGTTTCAAGAGTTCCATGAGATAGGGTAGGTAAAATTGCCCATATTAGTTTCTCATGATATTAAATGTAGGATAAATCAGAATATCAATTATGTCACCCTTAAGATTTTTGGTTCCATTATTGGTTCCAAAAGAAATATTTTCAGTGTTCATAAAATTTGTTTATTGTGAAACAAATGTTAAATGAAAACTTAATATTCAATAAATGAAAACTATGCCTTTAGTTCCTACCTCCCCTTGTGCCTCTGTGCTTCCTCAGTCAACACTGTCCCTGGATTCACCTCCTTTCACCATCCACATTATGAGGAGAGGGATAAAGTCAGGAGTGGGATAAGCAATACTGGATGCTATCATGGGTTATTTGAATTTGAGGGGTCATCTGCATTTTGCTAATTGGTACTTATTTGCTTATCCACTAAAGTTAGCCTCCTACCTTCCCACAGAGATTGCTTGACAAGAATCCTGTATATCTTGATTATTATATTTCAAAAGGATGGCTCCCAGTTCCTTGAGAAAGACTTCCCTGGGTAATGGGATAGTTACATCTCAAGGGGGCAGAGAAAGAATTTACAGTTGCAAGGAAAAGCTCTATGAAAAGGGAGAACAGGGGCTATAATCAGGAAGAAGCCAGTCTAGAGTTGCATGGAGCTGCAGGGAATGCTGAAGCCCTCAGTGTACTACAGATACTTTGTAAAACAGACATGGTCCCCTGGAGACGGGGGAGGAAGGTGGGAGTTAAATGCATCTTCAGAGGCAGGACTGTCTGGAGTGATTGCTCATGAATGAGAAAAAAGGTAGAGCTCTCAAAGAAAGAGAGCTATCACTTTCTCTCATCAGCATGGTTCTCTCTCTCTCTCTCTCTCTCTCTCTCTCTCTCTCTCTCTCTCTCTCTTTTACTGGTCAGAGAAAGTGGAGGCAGATAAGACGGGCAACTGACATGGAGGTAGAATGTAGATTACCTGAAAAATCTTAGCAGTGATGACAAACTCCAATAACCAGGACCAGGTGGATAAATTAATGAGTGTACCTAGCCAGCTCATTAGAAGGATGGGGATGGGGGACTGTGCTAAAAAATGAAAGGGTGTTTATCCAAACTTGATACAAATGCAGAGTCTCAGGTTCCACCCAGAGCTATTGAATTGCAGCTGCATTTCACAAGATCTCAAAGGAATTCATGGACATATTAAAGTTTGAGTAGCATGGCTGAAACCATACCTCCCCCAAATAATAATGTTTTTCTTGCCACTTGATTGCATTGGTTTTGATCATTTACGAAACCTCACCTGCACAGCAGCACTTCAAGGGAAGAAGTATTTTCTTCTAACTCTCTAAATATTTGCTTTGACAACCGATTTTCCCGTGAATGTAAGTGTTGCCCTATACGTGACCTATGCAAAATTATTCTTGCATGTGGGCCCCATGTCACTCAGGATTAATCACATGTATTTACTTATGAAGGTGAGAATTTCAAATATAACCCTGAATCACATTCTGGAATACATTTTGGTATTCAAGAGGAAACGACTAACACATAACCATTCCATATTCTTTAAAACAAAGGGAGGAAACAGCAACATAAAATATATTAATGCAATTTTATGGCTGAGAATTTTAAAGCAGCATCATGGAATGTAAAGTTATGGCCCTCATAGGAATCATAATGGGGATGTAAGGCAAATATATATTAAGACATAAATATAAGAGTCTATACAGTAATAGAGAATACTACAACCAGATGTGCCAAGAGATTAAATTATAATTGACGTGAGAACC
Source organism: Myotis lucifugus (assembly GCF_000147115.1). NCBI lineage: Eukaryota > Metazoa > Chordata > Mammalia > Chiroptera > Vespertilionidae > Myotis > Myotis lucifugus. The sequence continues at coordinate 1,111,127 of NW_005871166.1, forward strand.
ATAGATTTGGAATTTCATACTGCTTAGAATTTACATTTTTTCTGAAATACTGAAGTAATATGAAGGTCTCTAGGTACCACAGGGTGGGTATGATACAAATATGAGAAGGTCATATCAGCAAGAAATAGTTAATGATATTTTATTTATATTACCTAGACAATTTAATTAAAGGAATAATCAATTGCAAACTTGCTCAAATAAGGGTGTTTCTAAGTTTTATATAGTACATAAAACATCAATCACTATAACTATACACGGAATTATAGGGAGTCTAACTTCAGATGGCATATAAACTCACTAATGTTTACTCATTTACTTGGAATTTATGATAATGTGGGTGAGGACTCACAGGCTTGTAGGGTGCTGGCAGTGGAAGAAGTCTCAGAAAACATCAAGGCTGGAGGGTTGTCATCTATACTGTGGTGTGTATGTGGGGGGCGGGGGTAGGAGTTGTGAAGACCAAGAGGGCCTTAAGGTTCCTTTCAACCTGACTGAACTTTAGACAGCTTTCTTTCTGACTTCTTAATTTGTGGAGTTTTATCTTTAGAAAACTTGTAATTGTAAATTCTTTGTCCTTTGGAGATGTAAATCTGTAAATCTTCTACAATTTGGGGATGTTTTACACAAGGAACTGGAATCTACTTTTGAAATATAATCATGGAGACAGGACCCCTCTCTCACAGTGTCCATGGAGGGTAGAATTCTAATATTAATAAATCGTAATCAGTACCAATTAACAAACACAGGCGGCCTAATCACGTTGACTAACCTCCTGCTAATGTCTAATTTCCTCCAGTACTTTGCCACCAGCTTGCCCCAGGACATTAAAACTCTCCTACCTTTTATTCAAGAGAGTTGAGTTCAATCTCTCTTCTCTACTGCAACCGTCTTGACCCCTACTGAAATAGTCCTAAATAAAGTCTTCCTTGCCTACTTAATTCTGTTCTGTACAATTTTTCTTGGACAGTGTGTGTGTGTGTGTGTGTGTGTGTGTGTGTAGAGGACCTCAATGTCAAGCCTTCCCCATCCATACATTCTTCAAAGCTTCAAAGCCGTTCTGTCTTTGATTTTCCCCCTTAAAGTTGCATTTAAATGTTTAGAAACACCTACTTTAAGACAATTATTTCATTATTCTGGTGAGATGAAAAAAATCTCATGACGGGAAGATTCACAAGAAAGCCCAAGATCCCACCATGAGCAGCAGCTACAGGGCCCTGAGATGCTGCCCCAGTGTTCTCTGCGTGCTACCTTTGTATCATCAAAGAAGACTTTGAGAACTAGGCAATGTGAGGGACACTTGAAGGGACAGTTAACTTACAAGGACAAACTATCCAAGTTCCTTAGAAACACTTATTTGCATATAACCAATTCCTATGCAAATTAGGAATGATCTTCATTCAGGGCCTTTGTTTGGGAACATTTATTAGTCATTAGTTGTGCTACTTTATTTACTTGAATGCATATTTTCCTAAATGCTGCATAACCATGTACAGGATTATAAATCTAACATTAAAAAATGTACAACAAAGACATAAATAGAAGCCAGGAGCACCAGTACAAATCGTGACTTTGTCCAGTTTATTTACATTAACATGAATAATTCCTTAGTATTTCCAGTCAGAAGGTGACTTAGGGAAGGTAATCACCATTATGAATTTGGCTGAGATGCTTAGCGTTGCAGAGTCTCACTTCCTCATCTGTAAAATGCTAGGCAATAATTCCTAACTTTGTACTGCTTTTATGAAAATGAGGAAAATATATCTAAAGTGCTTTGACAGTGCTGTTAATATCAAAATGATGGTGTTAGCATCCAACATCAAAATGAGCACCATCATCATCATCATCATCATGCCTTTTCATCTTCTTCAGCTTTTATAATGGATCTCTGAGAAAATGTGCCTAAGTGCTAATATTTGTCTATTTTTACACTGTCCCCAGTTATATACCGTGGAAACTGTGGACAAGGAGGACCACTTTCTAAACCTGACAAGCTCAAGAGAGGCCTGTGTGATGACCTTACAAACTTGGAGACCTATAGTAACCATATAGGATGGTCTGAAATTAAAACTTTTTAACTGAAAGCAGTTCTTGGCTGATAGTCGATCTTAGGTTAGTATTTTCCCCTAACAAAAGTCAATCTTTAACTAAGCCTGTCTCTTGTCTTTTCGCATCTAAGATAACATACCCGATGAACACGCCTTTGCAATAACAAAGCAATTTCCCTTTTCCCAGACCCCTCAATGCACAGGCACGGCACCAGAGTGGAATCACACAGCCCTTCATTGTTATTGTTATCGTGTTAATCCTTAACTGTTAACTATCCTGTACACGCCTATGTAAATGAATGATGTGTCTATCATTTTACTTTTTATCCAATCCCAGAGGTTCCTCCACTTCCCCCATCCCCACTTTGCTTTCTCCTACCTCCCTCATTTATCATCAATGAATTTCACGTAACTTCTTATGCCTCCTCTTTTTATTGTAATGTATACAATCAACGGTGAAAACCTGCCATTTCCTGGAACATTTTCTCAATCTGTTGGGATTTTGCTTCCCAACAATTGTTGTCAGTTTGGCCCAAATAAACTCATACAATTCTTACAGGTTTGGACGTTTCTTATGCTGACAAAACCTACACCTTAAAGCTGCAAGCTTTCGCTCCTAATTCAGTGTTGAGTTTAATTAAACCAAAAAATTCCAACTATCAGATTTTTTTCAGGTGTTAATGTTATTGGTGGGAGAAGGCCCTCATCCCATTGGTTGCTGGTAGGTTTCTTGTGATGTCCTGAGAAAAAGAATTTTGAGACTTGCACAGGAGGATGAGATATTGTAGAAAGTTTTATTTCCATAGAATTAAACCCGAGTTTCCAGGGTTCCATTTCCCTTTGTGACACCAAGGAAGACATCCCATCTTGCCTTTATCAGGGCTAAAATCCAAGCCAGAGCCCAGAGCTTTCCCTCCATGTGAGGGCATAGTCCTACCCAGCACCAGGCTAGCTTAGTTTGTCTTCCCAGCTGAAGTACATTGCATGTGGGACCACATGGCCATATGGCTATGGAGATAACATGGGCGAATGTAAGGAAGCAGGAACCAGAGAGCCCTAAGAGCCAAGAGACAGCGCTCCTTTGTTTGGGGAATTATGTATCCCCAAATGTTCACAGGCTTGCAATGGCCCTACCCATTCTGACCCATGATCTCTGTTCCCAGGTTTGACTGACAGACACCTTCCCTAATCACCACAACTTCACTAAACATGGGTCTGTATCTCCTTTGTTGGATCACTTCCTCCAGTGATCTGCAGGGAATGGGCTCATGGTTCCTGGTGAGTGTGAAATTGCAGCTTCCTGGTGAAGCTGCCCAAATGACATGACTATGTCGGACTTCCCCCTTTGCTCCTTTCCTGTTATTAATAACTAACTAATTATAATGATATCAATAATAGTACTAATTTGAGGGACATAGTAATGGCCAATTAATTGGGTTGTGTCATTCTATCAATACAGATATAACCTATAAATTTTGACCCTTTTTGATGTCTATAAGACTTTATCAGGATATTTTATGAAAAAAAAAAAGTTGTAGTATCAGTAAGGGACTAATGCATCCAATAAAGAATGCTGCCACTATGTGCTCATGAGAAAGGTCATTTCCTAGTCCAAATCTTCAACATCTCCACAAGTTAAGTCATATTAATGAATTAGAGAAGAGAAGAAATAGTCAGTTTAAGGTAATATTTTTGCCAAAATTTGACCTGGGAGGCCTTACTAAAATAAAATGACCTGGATAGCCTTCATATTTAGTCTGTTTACACATCTGCTTTCCTTAGGAATGGGAGGGGAGCTGTAAATTAAATCAGAAAGAAGTACTGTCATGCTGATGGGGACAGTTCAATACCAAGGATTTATCTACTTAGACAAATGAAATCAGAGTCAGTAAATCCATCTGAAATGTTCTGATGCATCTGCAGAAATAACAAAATGTTTCAGGCAAATTCAATTTTAGTTCAGTCAAATTTGGTGCAATTGTCCAGAGGCTGCTAATCATTAAGGGTAGACATTATCAAATCAGTGCCATAGATTTCATAAGACTGAAGAATTGGGTTACCAGATAAAATACAAGTTTCCTAATTAAGACTGAACTTTACATAAACAACAAATAATTTTTAGTATGTCTCAAATATTGTACTCACATAAAATATATATAAATATACTAGAGCCCAGTGCACGAATTTGTGCACAGGTGGGGTCTGGCCAGCCCACCCGATTGGGGCCAATGGGACTGGGCTGGGGGGGAAGGGCCATGGGTGGTTGGCTGGCCAGCCATGCCCCCTGGTCAAATTCCCGGTTGAACTCCTGGTCAAGGGAAAATCTGCATGTTAGCCTTTTATTATACAGGATATATATATATATTTACATTATGGAGAGAGAGAGAGAGAGAGAGAGAGAGAGAGATAGTTGGGCAAGAGTAGGTTTATAGTTGTAAGTATACAAAGCAGTTTATTCTTGTATATTATTTATTAATTGTTGTATTCTTTGTTATTATTAACCTATTTTTGCCCACCCCTGTATACACACACACACACACACACACACACAAATAACATATTTCTATCAACAAAATAACAGCTTCTAGATATTATTTGATCTAATAGGCCAAATTGATTAATTTTCATTTCCATATTTTTTTAATCCATTCATTCAAAAATAGTAACTTGAAAGCTATGTAAACAAAGGGAAAAAAAGATGGGATTAAAAAAAATACATTCATCCCATTATTGTGTTATGTCTCTTCCATAACAACAATCAGCTTAAATATTTTTTGATATTTTAATTCACATAAAAATTACTTTTATTTTTAGTTTTTCAGATTGATATAAATTTAGCCTAGCTTAGAAACTTCTATTCTTAGGCTACTCAAAAATAAAAATAAAATATTTTTATTGCTTCAAATAATATCTATTATTTATTATCACTTTAAATATACAGATGAAGTTTATGTTACTTTGAAGACTTATACTAAGGAGTATAAATGTTTTTTGTATATTTTGTAACATGTTTTTATTGATTTCAGAGAGGAAGGAAGAGGGAGAGATAGAAACATTAATGATGACAGAGAATCATTGATCAGCTGCCTCCTGCACGTCCCCTACTGGTGATCAAGCCTGAAAACCAGGCATGTGCCCTGATGGGGAATCAAACCAAGACCTTCTGGTTTGTAGGTCAATGCTCAACCACTGGCCACACCAGCCAGGTGGGAGTGTAAATTTTATAAAATTACTAAATTTTATATTTTGGTTATTCAGATATTTTTCAAAAATTTTTACATGGAGAACACGTGATATTCTTACAAAGTAAAAATTGACTATTGAAACTTCCCTGTTATACAATTACCAATAAGAATTTGATATGTTATTCATATTTTTATTAGAAGTATAATTGATTTTTTTGGACTCTAAAGAAAATACTTTATACCTTCTTTGAAATTTTCTAATTGTTTTAGGTAAATTGAGCATATTATATGCCATCAATAAACAAGACATATTCTATGTATAAAAATATTTAATATTTAGCTAAGTTTATTATTTCAAATATGTGAATAAGGCACCAATTAAGAAGGTAAAACATTATGCTTTATTTCTTCCAGGATCCATTTAGGAAATGTTTTATCTGCCTGAAAAACACTCTTTAGTGTAAATCTGCTGGTGACAAAGTCTTTCAATATGGATTTATGTAAGAATATATTTATTCCAACTTTCTCTCTAAAGTACATTTTAACTGAATATAAAACTCATGCTTGGGATTTATTTTCTTTCAACACATTGAAGCTCCATTCTCACTGACGTCCATTGTTTCCTTTAAGAGATCAGCTGTTAATCAAAGTCTTGCTCCTTCAAAAGCACTTTTTTCATTGTCTGCTTGCAAGATATTTGACATTCTATGTTTTTTATTGTGATACCTAAAATGTGAATTATTATTATTACTATTTTATCCTACAGGTTAGCTGGGGAGATATTTTTCATCAGTTCTGGGAAATTTTTATTCACAATCCCTTCTAATATTTTCTCTTTCCTCTCCTTTTAGGACTCCCACTAACTCTTTTGAATCTCCCCCTTTATGCTCCATGCTCCTATAGTCTCTGTAGTTTTCATCTCTCTATGCTTCATTCTAGATTTTTTTCTGTCATATTTTCTAGTTAATTAATTCTCTCTTCCACTGTCAAACCCAAGTCATTCAATTTTGTATTTTAAGTTTCAAGTTGTCATTTATATCCTTGAATTTTGTCAATATAGTTACCTTACAGTCTATATCTGATAATTCCAGCATCTGGAGTTGTGGTAATCTGGTGATATTATGATTATTATCATTTAAGATTGTTTTTATTATTTAATTAGTATGTTCTAACTCTTTAAAATTAACTTCAGCTGCAAGTTTTGTCTAAATTATTTAATTGGCTATTATCAGAGGCAATATCAAGTTCTTGACTTTAAAAGTTAAATTGTAAGCCCTGCCCTGGGTTGCCCAGTGCTTAGAGCATCAGCCCGGGCACTAAAGGGTTCCAGTTCTAGACCTGGTCAAGGGCACACGCCTGAGTTACTGGTTCGCTCCCCACCCCTGGTCAGGACACATTCAGGAGGCAATCAGTTCATGTGTCTCTCTCACATAGATGTTTCTCTCTCTCTCTCCCTCCCTCCCTCCTCCCCTTCCTCCCTCCTTTCCACTTTCTCTGAAAAAGCAAGGAAAAAATATCCTCAAGTGAGGATTAACAAAAAAAGGTAAATTTTAAAATACAGTTTATCTACAGAAGAAAAAAATCTATTTTATGATATTGGAAAAGAATGCTTTATTCCAACACAAATAGTAGTATGTCCAGCTCTCATTGGCCATATGCTATAAATAATATTAGAATAGGTCTTTTTGTGTAACTTCAATCACATAGTAGAAAATAAAAAAGAGTTGGTAAGATATCTGAAAAGGAAAAAATGTGTATATTCAAATTAACTTGAGAGTAACCAGATAAAGTAATGGAGGGAATTAAGTCACTTTGTTGATTCAACAATTTACTTTTTAAAAAGTTCAGCGTTCTCATTCAATCTAATTGACTTTTATCCCAAATAACATAAATCAAAGTGAAAGAGAAGCCAAACTAAAAAAGAAAATGCCTATATACCAAAGTAACCAGAAAAGGGGGGTGGGGCAGGAGGGAGGCTGGGAAAAACAATCTACCCTTGTGGGTGTGAATGGCCATTAAAATGGTCAAAAACTATATTGAATACTGAGCTCTGGAAATTAGAAGCTGTCATTGTGCCCCGGCTTGGGTACTGGTTTTATGAAATACATGCTATCTCTTGCTCCATTTCTCAGTAGCCTCATTTGTAAAATAAGCAATTGGGACAACATACACTCCAAAACCCATTTCAACTCTAAGATTTTATGATGACATGTTTTAAAGTTACACGTTAAGTTTTTGATAATTCCTAGAGTAAATATTAAAAACACACATGGGCATGTGTAAAGAAACACAAAAAAGGGAAAAATGTTTTTCCTTCACAAAAATGAACAAATGCAGAAACAACTCCATAAAAACACACTTCTAAAACAGGTCAAATTTAGACCACATTCTTAAAGTAATGAAAGCTATTGTTAGCACATGCTTATAAAAAGTATTCATTACAGCTCAAATCTCATTTCTGTTCTCTAAGGAGCTGTAATAGAATCAGTGAATATTTCCACATTTTATGGGTCATGTCTATGAGATAGCAGTTTCATACTCAAAGGTTTCTAATTGATTTGACCATAAAGTAAGCTTTTTGTTCAAAGAAGGGCAAAAAATAAAAGATAAGAAAGATGGCAACTTAACATTCAGATGTTTACTGCATACAGATATTACGGGCCATAAAAGTACTGAATGAAACATACACCCACACACCCACACACACACACCCCCCCCCACACACACACACAGAGACACACACAAAAACAAAAAAAGACTGGGCAATATAATCATGATATTAACCAAATAATAGTTTAGCCACAATAACTACACAAGGGCACAGGCATGTCTTTATAGAGCATTTTTTTTTTGAAAACGAAAGCTGGACTTGGTCATTTCAGAGAAAAACATCAAATGTTTATATATGAGTTTATTTGCAAAAGTAAATATCAGGAGGAGGAGTCCATAGCATCACTAAAGTAGATAACGTCTAGGATTGTTGTTAGTAAGTCTTGAAAATATCCCTGCTTGCACTGTCAGGACAAGGGTCGCCTCAGGATTGGGGGAGATCTAAACTAGTTTCCCGCTCAGTGTGAAATGTAGCATAGGACTTTGCAGATGCACCTGCGAACAGAGTGAACTGACAGGAACTCAACCAGCTGCAAGCAGCCAACTGCAAAGCAGAAATCAACACGTAATTGACCAAACAGTGTATAGAGCAGTGGTTCTCAGCCTTTGGCTGCACATTAGAATCACCTGGGAATCTTTTTAAAATCCTGATTTCTGGGCCTCATCCTCCGGAAATTCTGTTTCTTTGTGAAGGGGTGGGGCCACCACATTAGTAACAAAGAAACAGAATTTCCAGAGGATGAGGCCCAGAAATCAGGGTTTTAAAAAGATTCCCAGGTGATTCTAATGTGCAGCCAAGGCTGAGAAACACTGGTCTAGAGCAATGGCGAGGCCTCCCTTCAGGGAGCCAGAGCTTTGTCTCCTTTAGCTGCTGCAAGTAAATAAACCGCCTTGTGAGAACCACCTCCAGTTTCTAATAGAGCAGCCCAAATGGTGGACCCCTGGAGTTTGGTAACAGTATCCACCTGTATTTACAGTACATCTTTGTACCTATCTGTCTATCCATCTATCCACCTATCTATATGATGTATCTACTTTCCTTTGATTTTACTAGTAAGATTGAAACTGAGCATTAGAAAATACCCCATATTTACATTTCTTAATATCATTTCCCTCATTTATAAAATGTTAACTATAACATCTACCTGATAGGATTTTTATGCACAGTAAAAGTTATACAATACATTCAAGGCTCAATAATCCCAGTAGGTACATAATGTGAGCTATTGCTACTTTCTCCTTGGTAAAGATTTTTAAAACATTGGGAGCTCTCAGCACCAGATTAATCTGCCAAGTGTTTGAAAAAAAGAAAAAAATATATATATATAGTCATTGGGGAAACTACAAATGGTGTCCTTGAACCACAATATGTTCAGTTCTTTTTAAAAACAATTAAGAAAAATATCTCTAGCTATTTACCTATCAACCTAGATCAAGTAAATCCACAAGCACTATCTTTGAAATTGCTCCCTACATCTTTGACTACTCCTTGTCTCTTCTCTGATTGCTTTTCCGTTTAACTAACTCACCCTCAGTGTTCTACCCTTTATCTACCTCTTAAAATCATCTTAAAGTTGTCATCTAATTGCAGTTTCAACTGTTGTCACCAAGTGGATAAACCCCAAAATGGCACCTCTCATTCTTCCCTCTGACTCCAGGCCTAATTATATTACTGAGGGCATCTCTGTTTAGACAGTGTCCTCCTGTCACATCAACAGAGTGCCAAAGCCCTGGCCGGTGTAGCTCAGTGGTTAGTGGGTTAACCTATGAACTGAAGGGTCCCAGGTCCGATCCTCAGACCCTGTTAGGCAAATGCAGGAGGCAACCAATCACATTGATGTTTCTTTCTCTCTCACTTTGTCCCTCATACCCTCTCCCTTCCATTCACTGTAAAAAATTCAATTGAAAAAATACCCGAGGGTGAGGATTAACAAAAAAAGGGGTGCCCAAAATACTCTTTCACTTCTTCACAAATATAAATTCCCTTCCCCAAATTTCCTAGTTCTTCTGCCAATGGGACCTCAAATTTCCAGTGAGCCTTTCCAGAGATCTTTTTTTTTTAAAAATCCTCACCTGAGGACATAGGTAGAGAGAGGAAGGGGGAGAGAAAGGGAAATATCAGTGTGCCAGAGAAACATCAAGCGCTTGCCTTCTGTAGGTGCTGTGACGGAGGATCAAACCAGCAACTCAGGTATGTGCCCTGGCCAGGAATTGAACTGGCAACCCTTCGGTGCACAGGATGATGCTCAACCAACTGAGCCACTCCAGCCAGGGCCCAGAGTTCCACGAAACGGAATACACTTGCTCTCCTCCATTTTCCTTCTCCTAACTTCTACATTGTACTTAGGAACAAAAGTTGAATGAATAACATGATGATTAGTTAAAAGTAGAAAATCCATTTGAACATGTTGGGCTACAGAGAACCAGGCAGCCATTTTGATGTATTGCTTCCCTTAGTTGAAGATATTTGTTCTAAATTAACTAAAACAACTGGTAAATGGAATATCCAACGATGCCAATCATATCTTCCCTTTGGTTTATCCAATTCTGAGAACATTTCCAAGGTTCATTAAACCAAATGTGTTTTGCAGCACAATCTGGAATGGCACAACTCCTAGTGTAACATCTCAGTGGCATATTATTCTGGCTGCATGTGCACAGATAAGAATAGCAATGTCAGACCCAACTGTCAAACTTGAAGCCTGGGACATCTTTTTTGATAAAGACAGCTGTGGGTGCTAAATTGAGGTTTCCTAAGTGCTCAGTACTCCCACCTCTTTCAGGAGAGTTGCCTATTGATAGGCTTTATATTTTTGTGTTTTGCATCTGCATTCGGATGCTGAGAAGACAAAGAATGCACTAACTCCATGTGTGCGAGGGGAAGCACCTGCTAAGTATAGAACCCTCAGCTGCATCAGAAGAAAAGGTACTTTGCTCTCTCTGACAAGGCCCTTTGGAAATCTAGGAACAGTGTGGATCTCTTCAGGAGACCACTGTTATGTTGCATTTCAAAGTGTGTGTGTGTGTGTGTGTGTGTGTGTGTGTGTGTTTCCCTACAAATAAAAAGAAATGTGTTAATTCCACTCCGAAGGCCTCACAATTTGAAGGCATCGCTCTTCCTTTCCTTTCCTCTCTCATCTGTCTACCCCAAGGGTCAAAAAAACTTTTTCTGTAAAGAGCTCAGGAGTAAATGTTTTAGGCTTTGTGGGCCACATGGTCTCTCTCACAATTGTTCAGCTCTGTCATTTTACCAAAAACAGGTGTAGACAAACATGTAAAGGAATGGGCATGCCTGTGTCCCGATAAAACATCATTAATCACATAGAATTTTGAATGTTATATAATTTTAATGTCACAAAATCTTATTCTTCTTTTGATTTTCCCCATCATTTAAAAATGTAAAAAATATCTTTTAACTCACAGACCCCTAGTCTACACAACTTAGGCCTTCTCGGTTTATTTCATGTTAAAATAAGAAATAGATGTGTCTTGTGAAATAGACTGTTGTCTCCAAATACTGAGCTATCTGAGCCAAACTGAGAGCTCTGAATAAGAGCCACAACCCTATATATTTTTCCAAAGGCCAGAAAAGGAGCCATCGGGTTCCAAAACGAAAGTGGCTTCCTATCCCTCTTGAAGAAAAATTTAATCATGTCCTGACTTGTCTAGAGATCTCAGGTTATTTAAAAGAGAGGTAGTCACCAACAATCATGGTACTTACCACTTCTATACTTTCAGGAAGATCTAGTTTTGTGCTACTGAAAACAAAAGTATAAAATTTAGTACATTCTTAGAATTTTGGGGGTGGCTGCATGCTGAGCCCCAGGGGCATCCGCTAGAGTTATGTCTGACTTAATCTGGCACCGTGTTGAGTTCCATTCTCACGACTGCCATTCCTACTCAGTCAAGGGAATTGGGACGTAAGAGCTTTAACTTAGGAGCCACGTCTCCATATAACAAACATTGCTCTAAGTTTATAAACTGTTCGCAGTGCCGATGATCAGGACTGGGCCCACCCGCCAAGTTCCTGCAGGGGATGATGATTAGGAGGATGTGTCGTGGCACCGAGCTAGCCAGTCTGTCCAATTGTCTTCAGACATCAGGCTACCACCGATGAGTTGTTATGTTTTCCACATTTTGTTTTCATCTTCTGCTTTTGCTGGAGTGATTCTTTTTTGTGTTGTCCTTTGTTTTGCTTTTTGGTTTATTTTGTTTCATGATATGTCAGGAAAGAGCAATATAACCAAGTTATCTCTTTGTTAAGCTAGCTTAAAGTGGGTAAAATCAAAGCCTGAATCCTAGAAATACATAATTGTATAAGCGGGTTAGCCTGGGCAGATGCGCACAGCGGTGCCTGGATGCATTTACCACATTCCCCCCTGGTAATCCATTCAGCAGACTGTTCTGCTTCTGAGTAATTGACCAAACATCGCCATGTAGCAGAACATCATCATTATTTTCAAACTGGAGTCTGTGTACCACGAGATCAGAAACCTTGAGATTTTCAGGGGCCATAGGAAACCACAGTGCCGTGGACCGATCCCTCCGGAGCATTATTCTTCTGGAAAGCCTAGCAAAACTTACTATTTCGATAAGTACAAACAGATTGTGGGGCAGAATGCTAATAGATTTTGATAATTACATAAAACCAAAAACCGTGTTTGTCCCATAAATGGGTAACCCATCTCGCTCTTCATTAGAGAAAGGAAATAACATGACTCTCTAATGCCACTAGCAATGTTTGGTAGGAACATTTAGGAAGCGTGGTGATAAGCTATTGACACCTTCGTAATGGAGAGGGGGCTGACATGTCTCTATGATCCAATCAACACTCAGGGAAAGAGGGAAAAGTTAAACTCATCCTGTGGTTCTCTTGTCATTCAAATATATCGCATGTCAGTACATTTAAATGGGCTCATCCACTGCAAAGTGCACATTGTTATTTTTATCTCACGTTATTGTTCAAAAGCCACAAGCTCTAGGAGACTGCAGAGTTAAACTATCCCTCCAAATCTTCCTACATTGTTATATGACAGGTTACTTCTCTGTTTCCTCTTAGCCGACCTTTCTGCCAAAAGTCACAGGGTTTTGACAAAAAAAAAAGAAATTGAAATAATATAAAAGCAAATTGAAAAGAAAAGAGCAATAAGTAACAAATATTTAGGCCGGAGGAAAAAATATTCTTCCTACATATATAAAGTCAAATAAAAGTGAAGCTAAAAGAGAGGTGAGTATAATGTTCTTTACAGTAATGGGATAAATGGAGTTAACTGTGTTCTTTTTAAATTATGAGCATAGCTGTGCAATGCTATATTTTGTTAGGGTGAAAGCTTTTTCAGTTAAGGAAATTATTTGAAAAGGCAAAAATTACACTGGCTTTTACCCTATTAAAATATTTGTCTTTCTCCTACTTTTTCTTTCTTTTTTGTTGTTGTTTTGTTTTGTTTTGTTTGACAACAGTGCAGAATGACAGATGTGTGAAAAGGAGAAAGAGAACTCAGAAAATATAACAGTCACTACTGGCGCCTAGATTTATTTCCAGTTGATTTTACATCTGGTCCAACTGTGTTGTTTGTTAATATTCAGTTGGCAACAGGCATGAGCCATATGTCTCCCTTGCTTTTATTAACATTTCATATCTAGACAAGAGAATTTGGTGGAAAATTGTAGTAATGAACTGAGTGATCTTTGCATTACATTCTCAAAGTTGGCATCTTTACACCTCCACATTCAAAAGGTCATCCAATCTAGTTATTTCTGGGTATTTGTAAATATCTCTAGACTCTCTCTTCTCTGGTTCAAGGGATCATCATCAAACTCTCCTTGGTTATAGCACCAGACTCCTAACTTCTTTCTTAAGTGGGCATTTCAAACCACCTATTTTATTGGCACTATACTAGTATTTAAGATTTTTCAAATTAAAACTTGGTCATGTTCCTAGCTACTTCTTCAGTCATGTCAGTTTCCTATAAAATAAATTCCCAATGTATTAGCAAGGCATGCAAGCTTTTTTTTTTTAAATATATTTTATTGATTTTTTACAGAGAGGAAGGGAGAGAGATAGAGAGAGTTAGAAACATCGATGAGAGAGAAACATCGATCAGCTGCCTCCTGCACATCTCCTACTGGGGATGTGCCCGCAACCCAGGTACATGCCCCTGACCGGAATCGAACCTGGGACCCTTCAGTCCGCAGGCCGACGCTCTATCCACTGAGCCAAGCCGGTTTCGGCCATGCAAGCTTTTTAATATTGGTTATCTATCTGCTTTGTATTGCCAAGCTCTAATCTTTTACTATTGACCCATATATTTCAAGCAATTTTTAAGTTATCACCATTCCGCAAACATTCCAGATCCTGTCATAACTCTGGTCCTTCGCACATGCCTTTTACTCTCCTGGATTCCCCTGTCTGTCCTCCGTCCCTCTAGATCAGTGGTTCTCAATCTGTGGGTTGCGACCCCTTTGGGGTCGAAGGACCCTTTCACAGGGATCACCTAACCGTCGGAAAACACATATATAATTACATATTGTTTTGTGATTAATCACTATGCTTTAATTATGTTCAATTTGTAACAATGAAATTGGTGGTCAGCAAAACATGAGGAACTGTATTAAAGGGCCGAGGCATTAGGAAGGTTGAGAACCACTGCTCTAGATCTATATCAACATCAATGTCTCTGTGAATTCTCTATTGACACTCGTGGCTGTTACAACAAACTAAGCCCCTCTAATGACACAGTGAATTAATTTTCCCCTGGAAATGGCTCACGATTCAGATGTGTTTATAATAACACATTTACCAAGAAGGAAAAATAAGTAGCATAAACAACATTTTAGAAACCAACACAAATACGTCTCCAAATAGTATTTTAATATTACAATGGGTTATTTTTTTTTCAGTCACTTAATCATGGTTAGATGGATAACTACTGATAAACCTTTTCACTTTCTCTATATAGACTTTTAATCTAAGATTATCAAGGTTCTGTTAGCACATTAATGAAGTTTTTCTACATGATTGTAAGGTACTGACAATACTATGTAACTATGGATTTGAGGGAAAAAATGAACATTTTTGATTTATCTAATGGTACACGGGAACTCCATTACCATGGAGACTGGGAGAAGAATCTCAGATCCTCCAAAGCCCCATCACGGGGAAAAGGCATTTATAAAATTGGTGTCCAACCTAGCTATTTGTGGTAACTCCTACAAACTTTATTTTCCAAGGTTAGTAGATATTGTAACCACTTTTCCAAACATTTTGCAAAAGTAGAGTTGAGAATAAGGAATGTTAGGGCTGCTAATAGAAGTGAGATTTTCTGCATCCTGGCTTCAATCTCTTAGGATGAAAAACCTTTGGTACTTACTTCATTGTTTTTGTGTGTCTCCTACAAATGTAGCAGCCAACTCAGTGTGTTATTCCATTAAGCCCTTGGATAATTATTTAATGGAATTTTGTCATGTTGGCTTAATTACCTCCTTCACTACCCCTTGAGGGTTTTGTCAATATGGAATGTTTTTGGAAGAAAACATGACTTAGTGTTTCAAAAATAGTATGCAAAAATGATGGTCCAGAATTTTACAAAAGTTTGAAAACAACTTATGCTATTAAATTTCTGTCTGTAGATTTGTCTTCACTCCTAATACAAGCGTGAAGGGGTTGCATTCCTTCTCTTGTCTGAGGTCATCACCTCTTGTTCTTCCAGAAGTAACATCACATATATTACCAAAATGTTTGGTCTTTTGAGTGGTGTTGATGTCAGCCCCTGAGATGTGTTAGCTTTCTAAAGGGGAAGGGGGAAATCTCTTTTCCTTTTCTCTGTACTGCCAGCTTGACATTTCTCAGCAAGTCCCATTATTTTGTCTTGATTACACAGTTCCATCTGCTTTTTATCAATGCTTCTCTTCCTAGCAGTTCTATGAGTCCCATCTCTACTTGGGAAACATTCCTAAACTCCTGCCATTTAACATTTATCTATCTATCTACCTACCTACCTACCTACCTACCCTCTACCTATTTATCTCTTTTTCCTTTGTATTTTAGTTATTAGTATAATGGCTTCCCAACTTCATTCTCCTAAATCCTCCCTCTTACTCAGCCTTCTCTAGCCACGATGGCTTTCTTTTCTTCTTTGAACACAAAGCTTGATTGCATTTTCTTTTGCCTTTAGCTTTTCACATAGCAAACTTTTCATTATCCAGGTTTCAGATGAAATTCCTCCCATTCAGTAGAGGCCTCGTTTGTCTAAGAGACATCACTCCTGTCACACTCCTTTATTTTTATTTTTATTTTATTTTCTGTATTTAGCACAATCCGAATCATTGTGTGTATCTACTGTTTTACATGTTTATATTCTGTCTCAACCCCATTCCCTATTTTTCTAGAAAGTAAGCACCATTGAAGGGCTTGGCTGCCTTGTTCATCACTCTGTGTCCATTTCTCAGAATAATTCCGGAAATATGGTAGCCCCTCACTACATATTTGTTGAATAAATGAACTGAATAAGGAGTACACAAAAGGTAGCACTGCCTATAAGAATTAGAGGAAATGTCCGTGTGTGAAGGTCAAAGAGCCTATGACAAGCCCAGTGCAGCCTATAGGATTCTAGTTGCTCATCCTTCACCTTAAGGACAGCTTCTGTGTTTCTGATGTATGACTCATCACTTCTGCCCTTTCTCTCATTTTTACCCTTCCTAATTCTTCCTTCTAACACCTATACCCCATCCCTTGTTTTTGAGAAAAGTGATTTTATGCAAAAGTTTTCCTAAAGGAACACAAAACAGGGGGAAAGATGTTTAAATTCAAAACAATGCAGATTTGGTGAATATATTATAGACAGCAAGCTGTCATCATAACCATGTGAGTCATGCCAATTTGAATGACAAATGTGAAAAAGCAACATAACAACACCAATAAGATGCTTACTCGGAGTCACTTGCATTATTGGCAACAGTATGTACATACTGAAAATATATTGTGTAGTTTCTGGGCTAAACTCACATTTAAGATTCATATTTTACCAATAGAACATGATTGAAAAGTCACTTCACACATTCAACAAACCATCTAGAAAACTGCCTTAAAGAACTTTTGACAACTTAAAGAAAATGGATGAACTAAAAAAGCACTCTGACTTCAGGGTAGAAGAAAATTAAATTGGTTTCCACTAGGTTGACCACAATCAAGAAATTCAAACTGAACTCCAAAAGCAAGAGAGACAGTTGGACTAGTAATATGGTTTCAGGGAGAGGAAGATGAATTTAGCCAAAGTTTTTGAACTCTCTTCTGAGAACAGAGGTCAAAGATAGGAAGACCAAGAAGAAGTCTGCAATAACCCAGACAGGCAATGATTAAACCCCGGATGAGAACAGGAATTATTGATTGTTTAAAGGGGGAGTAGGTGGAGGGAGTTAATTTCCCTTGCTTCTTCCTTACTTCACTCAAATAAATCACTGCTTTCACCTATACATCTGAAAAAAATACATCATGAAAAAAGCAGAACTATTGGTGGTTAAAAAAAATCGAGGTATAAAATGTTAAACACTGCTAGAACCGAATTTGTAAAGATAGCTATATAAATGTAAATTATTAATTACTACGGCCAACACTGATTCCCACATTGCCAGATCCTGCTGATATTTTGAAAACCAATAGGTTTTTATCTTGAAGGGTGTTTGAAAGAAACTGGTTAACCTAAAAGGCCTTGAGATGTTAGGGGAATTACAGAAGAGAGACTCTGTAAATCAATACAATTTCTTCAGCAAATACTGTATCAAAAAGAAGGACATTGAATCCAACATTGTCAGCAATGAAGATAAAATCATTTATATCCAAGGAAGTGTCAACAGCCTCAGACTAAATAGCTGGCAGCCCAGGAGGAAATTGAAAGAGGCTCTCCTCATATTGCACCCCACAATCTTTGATGCAGTAGGAGACCCATTTACAAAGACATACTATTGGTGTGAAGAATGACTACCCTCTCAAAAGCCTGCTTTTAACACTAAGTAGAAAGCACCCTGTGCTTTCTTTTAGAATAATAAGGATGTTTCACATCTTCAAGTAGTGATTCCAACTACTGAAAGGATTAAGATCGCTCCCATTTTACAGATAGGAGAGGACAATGCTGACAACTACATGTGTGTTTTTTTTACAAGGCAGTTTAAATGTTGATTAATTATGATCTTAAGAGTCTAAAATTGTCCCAGAATTGAAGACAGGATGTGCAAAGGAAAAGTCAGTACTAAAATAAAACAGTAAAGCATCTGAAGCATTTAGCCATTTACCACAAGTCCTCTCCTCTCTAGCCTCAGTCTCTTTGTCTTTAACACTGTGAAGGAATACCTTCTGAGCTGGTGGAGACCTCCACTCAAACAATCAGTTATTGCATGTTCCATGTGATTGTCCACACATCCAGCTTTCATGAATTCAACAAAGCAAAAAAAAAATGTGAACGCTCTCCTCTTCACAAACATTCTTCCATTTCTAGGTCAAGTCAAATGTCATGTCCTTCAAAGACACCAGGGATTGAGTATCTGAGTTCAAATGAGGAGGAGAATGAAAGATTAGATTAAAAAGAATGCATCGCCTTGACTGGTTTGGCTCAGTGGATAGAGCATTGGCCTACGGACTGAAGGGTCCCGGGTTTGATTCCAGTCAAGGGCATGTACCTTGGTTGCAGGCACATCCCCAGTGGGGGGTGTGCAGGAGGCAGCTGATTGGTGTTTCTCTCTCATCGATGTTTCTAACTCTCTATCCCTCTCCCTTCCTCTCTGTAAAAAATCAATAAAATATATATTTTTTAAAAAGAATGCATCAACAAAACAACAAGAAAGCCCACTGCATGGGAGAACATATTTGCCAATGTTATATCCAATAAGGGCCTAATCTCCAAAATTTATAGGGAACCCATACATCTTTTAAAAAAGGAAAATAAACAATCCAATCAAAAAATGGGCAAAGGACTTTAAATAGACACTTTTCAAAAGTGGACATAAAGAAGGCCACCAGACATATGAAAACATGCTAAAAGACACTAATCGTCTGAGAGATGCAAATCTACCAGTAAATGACAATGAGATACCATCTCACACCTGTCAGAATGGCTGTCATCAACAAGTGCTGGAGAGGATGTAGAGAAAAAGGAACCCTCGTGCACTGCTGGTGGGAATGCAGACTGGTGCAGCCACTGTGGGAAACAGAATGGAGTTTCCTCAAAAAATTAAAAATGGAACTCCCATTTGACCCAGTGATCCCACTTCTAGGGATATATCCCAAGAAACCAGAAACATCAATCAGAAAGGACATATGTATCCCTATGTTCATAGCAGCACAATTCACCATAGCCAAGATTTGGAAACAACCTAAGTGCCCATCAGCAGATGAGTGGATTAGAAAACTGTGGTATATCTACACAATGGAATACTATGCTGCTGTAAAAAAGAAAGAACTCTTACCATTTGCAACAGCACGGATGGACCTGAAGAGCATTATACTAAGTGAAATAAGCCAGTTGGAGAAGGATAAATACCACATTATCTCACTCATTTGTGGAATATAATGAACAACATAAACTGATGAACAAAGATAGATCCAGAGACAGAGAAGCATCGAACAGTCCATCAATCTTCATAGGGAAAGCAGAGGAGGGTGGGAGTGGGGGGGTAAGAGATCAGCCAAAGGACTTGTATGCATGCATATGAGCATAACCAATGGACACAGACACTAGGGAGGTTGGGGGCATGTGCTGGGGCATGGGGGTGGCCAATGGTGGAAAAAAGGAGGCATATGTAATACCATTTGTAATACTTTAAACAATAAAGAATTAAAAATAAATAAAAAATAAAAAACGAATGTACAACTAATCCATCAATTACTACATACTTATTGATCATCAGTCACGACAGCAGTAAGGCATCACAGAAAATACAAAATCATGTGAATCATTTTTCATAACTTTTAGAAATTAACACTCTAGTCTCCAGAAAATAAAATTACCTACAAAACACCAGAGATGTAATATCTTTAGTGACTCTTTAATCATATATATATATATATATATATATATATATATATATATATATATATATATATATATATATTGATAGCCAACTTTGGTTTGATATACCTGAGAGTTAGTCATTAAGCTAAATAAGGTAGTTCACTCCCAGCCCCCATCACCATATCTTGCCAGCAGTTTCTGACACAAAAGTTACATTAGAAAGTATAAACAATAGGATGTAAATTCAATGGTTGGTATAAAAACTTGGTAATTTCCTCACTGAATATCCTGTACCTTCTTCTCACAATAGCTGATGTTCAGATGCTTTCCATTTGAGTTTATCCACAATATAAAACCTCTGGATGCATAGGCTTCTACCCTGGAAAGTTAGTGTGCTCTGATATTCGCTATTCTGGTATTTGTAGATGTCTCAGAAAAGGCTGGCTTCTCAAAAACCTTCATACCATACCCTAATTCACAGATGTAAACAATAGCAGTTCACCAAAGAGGAACTTCTTTCCAATTTCTACTAGATAGCAACTTTTTTTTCTCTACCAAAATACCTCCTAACCCTCGTTTCTCTTTCAGAAACAGTCACTTCTGCTACCAGAGGAAACTTTCTCCCTCTTTCTATATAGAAGAGGCAATGCAAGCTAGGGGAGTGTGATCTACCTCCCGTTTGACACCAAAATTGGGATGTTTTTATGGTTAACCCAACCCATAGCTCTCTCTCTTCCTCTGACTCTCCTCACAATATCTAGGGCCTTATCTAGATTCTAGGCTTTCACTGACTTAGACTCTTAACTATTACAAGTCATGATTGCTGAGCATTCATGCAGCTCCTCCAGAGAATATGGGTAAAACTAAGGAAAATTTAAAATAATCTCTGTCCAAGGTTAGAAAGCTTTTGATACTATTCTTATAATTCCAAGTTTCAAAGCAACAAAAGCAATCACAGATGTGCAGTTCACTTAAAAAAATTCAAACCAGAATCTAAAACAAATTAGTTTGCTCAGTTTTAATCACTGTATTTCCCAGCAGGCATGGCTCAGTGGTTCAGCATCCACCTATGGACCAGGAGGTCATGGGTTCAATTCCCAGTCAGGGCACATGCCTGGGTTGAAGGCTCAATCCCCATTGTGGGGCCTGCAGGAGGCAGCCAATCAATAATTTTCTCTCATCATTGATGTTTCTATCTCACTCTCCCTCTCTCTTCTCTGAAATTAATAAAAATATATTTTAAAATAAATAAATAAATACAACAGTATTCCAGACATTTCAGGATTTTACTTTAGATGTTTTCTTATTTATTTTTTTAAATTTTACTACATTTACTACATCTTTGTTAGTAATAGACACTAAAAATCAGTTCTTAAAATGAAAATGTAAGGCCCCCAATGAAGATAATGTTGATGATAAAGGAGTCCCCATGACATTCTCACCATATTTTAGGCTATTAACTTTCACAAGGCTAATACTATGGTGGGCAGATAGGAACACCATATCACAGACAGGAGAATCAAGTCCATGAGCATTAAGTGTGATGTCCCAGGGCAATCATAAGTCATGAGAACAGCAGAGCTTCAACTTAAGACTGACACCTTCACTTAAACAAAAACTAAATCCTGCTTCAGGAAATTGAATCAACTGATCATATTTGATGAATCTTAGAACTTCAACAAGGAGAAGGAAAAGCAGGAAATACTGAATATGTCCAAATGAAACATTCTGTGATGTTTGGGCAATGTTGCATTAGACATAGTAAATTGAGCAGCCCTGTTATTGATCCGTACATCTTCTATGTAGCATAAAAAATCCTACTCTGGTACATTTATCTCTGATATTTTGTGGAAGACAATGCTAACTATTTCCCATGATGCTGGTATAAAATGTTTAGAATTGTCCCTGTGTATACTGTTTACATGTGTCAAATTTGGAATGGAGAGTTTCATGTTGTCTTTAAAAGCCTCTGTAATGTAGCTGGTAAAAATTAGAAAAAAGCTAATGCATATTAAATGCTGCTGTATTTCAGGTGCTACTTGAGGCTCAGTACTTGTGATCTCATTAAAGTTTTTTTAAAAATTTTAATGTAACTAGCAGCCTTATTTAACTGATACAGAATCTTTCTTCAAAAAAAATGATTGACTATCATACCAAGAGGCACATAGGTAAATGTGACAAAGTTAAATTTTTCAAGCAAATACTCATGTTAAAGTGCCAGGATCATTGTATTACATTTGAATTTGGGGCTATATAGCGACATTGCCCACTGTCTTCATTGGTCCTTGGTGCAGAAATTACTAACATCTAGGCATGTTTCTCTTGCTGAACGAGGTCATGGCCCAGAGACTACTGTGGTAAATCCCTAACAGTCTATTGGACTAGATCCGATAAAAGCTGTCATTTCAAAACTATACATTATAGAGAATACACACACACACACACACAATGTATTTTTGAACTTTAAAAGAGATTTGCAAGTTCCTCCATCCTGCATAGAACGAGAGCAATATTCAAGCACCGTGATGCACAGCTCTGGAATTCAAAGACCTGAGCACAGCCCCATTTCCTATTACTTGACCGTACGGGGAGGGGTGGAGACTTCTCTCAAATACTATTTCTCCAAATGTTGATGCCTAAGAAATTTCCCCTCTTCTATCTTCTTCCAATACAACCTGCTTTTTTAAATATAAGTATTTTTATTGATCTCAGAGAGGAAAGGAGAGGGAGATATAGAAACATCAATGATGAGAATCATTGATCGGCTGCCTTCTTCATGCCCCCACACTGGGGATTGAGCCTGCAACCCGGGCATGTGCTCTGACCAGGAATCGAACCAAGATCTCCTGGTTCATAGGTCAACGCTCAACCACTGAGCCACATCGGCCAGGCCCAACCTAAGTTTTAATCTCTAATTGAAGCCCTTCTTATCTCATTTACTAGGTAAGATTATTCTGAACCACACAGATATTTCTTCTTTCGCAATCCTTTCCTTAGCATAGGAAGTTTATATTCATTTATACATCACTCCCTTATACAGCTGTGGTATACAGTTATCTTATTACTTTCTGTTACTATTTCTTCCCAACCTTCTGTATTGCAAACAGCCATGACTGCCTTGGTGGTGGTGAGAGTTTGTGGCCTGTGTGTCTGAATCAAGTACCTAAAATCACTCAAAATAAACATTCAGTTTAAATGGACACATTATGATTACTATGCAAATAGTTTCAAGGCAGACTCTAACCTCCTTTCTAAACAAATATTTCCAAACAGAAGGATACCTCTTCTAGGCCACTTCTATCTACATATTCTGAAGTCACCACTGGTGGAAACCGATTTCTCTAGCTCTGCATCTCATAATGCTGGATAGCCTGATAGTTTTATCTTCATCGGAGTTCAGAATTACCCAAAACATTCAGTTAAACAAAAAAACACAATTCCCTCTCCCCATTTAAAGCAAAGCAATGCTTATTTTTAGATACATGATTTATGACCAACACTGACTTTCTCAATGAGGAGAACAACAGGTCTGGGGTACCCAAGAGGTTTCCAAGCTTGAGTACTGGTTTGACAATGTTAAGTAACATTAACATTAAAAACAACGCTTCTTTTTTCCTTCCTTCTTGTTGTCTTATCTAGGTTCTCATTCTGGATGCGCTGGGACTAAGTTAGACCCAGAATAGCCTTAGGCCCTTTCAGTGTGGTGCCAGTTTAATACGGAGAGATTTTTGGTGTTCTAGGCCATCCACTTTGATGTCGGCCTTGTCCTATCATTTTGGGAACCCTGAATAACCCAAATATTGCTTTGTTGGGTGATTAAAACTATGCAATGACTTTCTATCCTGTTCCTCGCATGTTTTAGATACCAATTATAGTTAATTGAGCCATCTTTGTTGTTGTTCATTCACTCTTCGTGCACCTTTCATTCTGATTCCGGGCAGACGCCTTGTTCTGGGAGATGTTTTCTTAATTAAACCCACTTGTTCCTAAGACGCTGTGAACCCTATTTTTAGATCCTTCTTCCCTGTGAATCCCTGGGTCAGACATCTGAGCAGTTAGACAGTTTAAGAGCCTCTTTCCTTGGTTGATGTTTGCTTTGACATCAACAGGAACTCACATGTGTAAATGCAAACCCTTCTATGGAAAGAATCTTCTTTAGGACCCATCTGAGTGAGCCAGATAAATCTTAAAATGGTTTTATGTTACTGAAGAAAATTCAATTATTTATTATTGCTTGTTACTCTGAGCAGAGTCATATAGGATTCCATTAGCAATGTTTAAAAAACAATTCAGACCACCACATGAAAATATATCTCCCAATTTGTAGATCTTTACATAATTCCTTGTGTAATGTAAAAAAATAATAATACATCATTGCACAAGATCTGGAAAACAATGACATGAGGTGGAATGGGAAAATATATTATCTTTGTCATTTTTAGGTGAACTAACTGAGGCTCATCTATAGGTTAGATCCTTTAAGCAAGACAGTAAAGAGCAGAACCAAGTTTAAAATTTAAAATGTTCTGATTACAAAGAGCATAAAGGATGAATAATGTTGAAATTATTTTGCACAAACCACAAAATGAACTGATTTTGAAAACCTACTCAATTAAACCAATATTTTATGTCTATATAATGTGAAATGATTAATTCACTTATTAATTTAGTTATGCATTCATATGTTGTTTATCCAACAAGGATTTATTAATTACCTAATGTATGCCAGAAACTCTGCTACACACAGGAGCGAAGCAGGTGTAAAGATAAATTAGACAAGATTTGTGGATTACATGTCAATGCAGTATAGTGCCTAAAATGCTGGCTCCTGAGCCAGTTTTATTTTATTTTTTATATCCAAAGGCAAACTAGACATCATTGTGTGTGTGTATATGTGTGTGTGTGTGTGTGTGTGTGTCTCAAAATAAAACAGCAATATTCACTTGTCTTTTTGGACATTTATTTTTATGATTAATTTGTTCTTGTATGTGACACAGAACATTAGCTATGTTAAAAACCTAATATGAAAATAGAAGAAGCAGAGATATAAAACTTCTATAAATCAGAGTGTATGCTTTCAGTATATTATGTAAATAGAGGTCTATGACAGGCAGGATGCGCACACAGTAGCCCAGGGCTCCCAGTTCTCAAACCCTGAGCTGCTCCTTGAAGCTCCAAACGTTTATAGCAACAGCTGTTCTAAATGATGACCTTATATGGTAAAGGAAACATGAAAATATATTAGATTATATCCTATGTATTCTAATGAAAATTAATAGCATATATAATAAACATCTAAAATATCTTCTTTCACATCTAAAATACCTTCTTTCGCTAGAATTTTAAATTTTGGCTATTTAAAGTGGTAAGCTACTGGAAAAATTTATTTATCCAGAATGATTTACACACTGAGGGCTCTTGTTAGATAAGATGTGTCTGAAATTATTAAACAGGTTCAAGGATATTTTCCTCAATCGACTAACTTATTAAGTGCCTGTTTCTGCCTTTATATAAGAAACAGACCATTCAATAAGGTAACTAACTAGAAATCTAAGCCAAGCAAATGAGAACATTACATGTCAGAGATCTTGTCTATGCAGCACTAAAACAATAGGAGGTAAAGGCATTCACACTAATGAATTTAGATTTAAAAAGAAACAAAAATAACTCAAATTCAGACAAAATGGACAATGTTGTTCCTCCACCCACTAAAACATTGTTTACTGAAATAAACATAGTTTCTGGACTTTAGTTATTAAATATGTAAACAAGTGCTAAAAATGTTAAGTGTTTTGTGACAGGAGAATGTAACAGAGCAGAGCTGGGGGAAAGGGGAAGGAAGGTTAATTTATGTGATAGGGAGGGAGGGATGAAAATGCTTAATGGAATAGGCACTAAGCTGAATCTTGAAAAAGGAGGTAGTATTGTTATCGTCGTAATTACCTAGTTAATACTCCCAATAGGAAGAGAGCAAAGGGGAGGCCGGACACTATAAGCATGGTCATCTAGGGCAGCTTCACCAGGAAGCTGCATCTTCACGCTCCCCAGGGAAGCACCAGTCCATTCCCTGCACATCCCGGAAGGAAGGGATCAAACAAATGGGGAACGGGTGCATGCACAGCGAAGTTGGGGCGATGTAGGGAACATGCTTGCCTGTCGCTCTATCCTGGGGAAAAGATCATTGGCTAGAAGGGCAGAGCCCCTGCAAGCTGTGAAATTGTGGAAGGTTAAAATCCCCAAAGAGTTCCCTCTCTCTCACTCGCTTTGGCGCCCTTGCTCTCAAGAATGTGCTGGCCTGTTCTCCCTCCATAGCCATGTCCACTTACCCAGCCGCATGGCCCAGGGCCATGCTGACTCCACATGCAGGAAGCTGGATTGGACTGGACTTTAATATGGAGCCGAAGGCGGTGGCCTCAATTCTAGCCCTGCTGATGTAAATATTGGACTACTTCCATGGTGAAAGGGACAGAGAGGGGACATTGGAGGGGAATCCCCTTAATTTTACATCATCGATAAAGCTTTCCACGAAACCCCATCCTTGCGGTGGGGGGAGGGGTACTCAGGAAATTATTTTCCTCGTGGCACCCAGAGAACTCCAGTAGCATCAGGCACAAACAGATACATGGAGGAAAAATTTACTGCTAGGCCTTTAATGAGTGCTTAACAAAGGTTTCAAAGAAACTTTTGAATGAATAAGGGGATGAATGAGCATATGCATTAGGAAATTGTGTCAGTCTAGTCAAGGACATAGAACACTCTGAAATATTAATAAGTGGTCAATCAATTCAGTATGACTGGAGCACAAATTATACTGGAGGACATGATGAAAAGTAAGGTTGGTGATATAGACAGGGTTAAGGGATGGAACATCTCTTCTAAATTAGAATTAACTCTACAGGCAATGGGAATAATTTAAGTCTTGAAAGAAGAGTATCACATTCTTTTTTTTTAGATCACAATGGCAGCAATGTGTAAGGAAGAAACAAAATTAATTTGGAATACCACTTAAGCTATCAAACTGATAAAGTATAAATGTCTAATATTAGCACAGCTATTTTGATTTAGGAAAGTACTGAAAGTTTGGGAAAACTCCATGCAAATGGGAAAAAGATCATCTAATGCAGTGGTCGGCAAACCGCGGCTCCCGAGCCACATGCGGCTCTTTGGCCCCTTGAGTGTGGCTCTTCCACAAAATACCACGTGCGGGCGCACAGGTACAGTGTGAAGTTGACTTAAAACTTTAAGTAAAGTTTATATGCCATAACCGGTTTGGCTCAGTGGACAGAGCGTCGGCCTGCGGACTCAAGGGTCCCAGGTTTGATTCCAGTCAAGGGCATGTACTGTGGTTGCGGGCACATCCCCAGTAGGTGTTGTGCAGGAGGCAGCTGATCGATGTTTCTCTCTCATTGATGTTTCTAACTCTCTATCCCTCTCCCTTCCTCTCTGTAAATATCAGTGAAATATTTTAAGGAGAGTGAGAGCATGTGCTGGGGGGTGGGAGTAGCCTGGGAGAGATCAATGGGGGGAAAGGGAGATATATGTAACACTTTAATCAATAAAGAATTTTAAAAATGAAAAAAAATATTTAAAAAAAACTTTAAGTCAAGTTTATTAAGTTAATTTTAGGAAACGTTGTGGAGTGAAAGAAGATGTAGTGTCGAGGATTGAGAAAGGTATGTTGAGATGGTTTGGACATATAGAGAGGGTAAACGAAAGGAGATAGACGAAACAAGTATACAAGACGAGTGTGGATGGGAGAGTTGGAAGGGGCCGACCTCAGCGAACGTATCTCAATCAGATTGAGGACGTTTTCAGCAAAGGTCAGCTTAGGAGTACCCTAATTAAGTTAATAACAATGCACCTACCTATATAGTTTAAGTTTTAAAAATTTGGCTCTCAAAAGAAATTTCAATCGTTGTACTGTTGATATTTGGCTCTGTTGACTAATGAGTTTGCCAACCACTGGTCTAATTATCTGGAGTTATATAAAGTGACACTGATGTAATAAATAGAGAAGGTAAAGTACTGACTTGATATGAGAGTTGGAACAGTAAAAACAGAAGGTAGGGTGGATCAATTTATTGATGATGTCAAAGCAAAAATGGCACTAGACAAAGTTAAATTGGCAAGAAAGACTTTGTTCAAGGCTATCGCAGGAAGGGAGAGAGACCAGAGCTCAATCTGAACTCAACTTCTCTGAGGTACTGTGTGTTAGGGTGAGGGTGAGGGTGAGGCCATGGGTGTTTCCTAACCGGTTGTACCCTAAGGAAAAGTGTACTTTCTCATTATCATGACAGGAGACAGGTTTACAACTTGGAGCAAGGCACCTAGTGAAGTCAGGATTTAATCTCTCACAGCCTGGATGATAGGGCATTATGTTTCTGGAGAATTACAAATCAAAGGGATGGCTCCCAACTCCTTAGAGAAAGACATTCATGGGTAGTAAAATAAGCAAGAGGCATTTAAAAAATATTTACACATCAAAGGGGCACAGAGAGAATTTACTATCACAATTTTTCTAATGTGAATGCTCTAAGAAAAGGGCCTGCAGACAGGAGCTACCTACGTTTAGTCTAGCTGGAAGGAATGTGAGGGTCCTCCTGTCACTGGGAAGAGAATAATTAAATGTTACCCTTGGAGTCAAATCTAAGTGGTGGAATCAAGAAACCATCAGAGAGGTGGTAGATTGAAAACATCAAGAAGCCGGGTGTTTTAGGAAGTCTAAGAACAAAGACGAGGGAGCGAAGGACTGAGCGAGGTGAATGTACAGGAGATGTCAGTAAATACTGACGTGCTTCTGTACTGCCATTTAATATTAAAACTGAAGAAGACAAACTGAGACTAGGTTGATCTGTTATAACAGGTGTGTTCTTTGTGCTAATATATTGCATGTAATTAGCTCTAGTCCCCACATTCTGGAAAATGCTGCTAGAAAACTTTTCTCTTATTGGAACACATTCTTGCAATGCTTCATTTAAAAGTACTGCTTGAAAACTGACACAAATTAAGGTTCTATATCATCATGACTTTGGAGTATATGTGACTATGTTAATATAGGGGTCCCAAAAAATGTATACATACTTTGAATTATTATAGAGTCAGTGTTTATTGGCATACAGTTCATTTTGAACATTTAAAAGAATCTACAGAAATGAATAATATTTTTTTGTTAAAATCTGTTTTCAAACTGATGGCTGTTCTGGTCCAGGCACTGCTGATAATGCAAAGCAATGGAATCACAAACATCAAAATCATTTCATTTGGTATTCGTGTGCCCTCAATTCTTCAACTGTTGCCAGTTTTGTACCTTAAACTTTATCTTTTATGTTTCCCCATAAAAAGTCTAGTGGATAAATTTTCATTGTACAAAGCTTAGTTGGCTTCACCCATTATTTCAAATCAGTTAAATCTGAAAAGGAGAGAAAATTAAGTGAGTTATCAGCTGTTAAAGTGTGTATACAGTTTTGGGGAGATACTGTGTCCCCCAAAAATGTATACACACTTTGAATAATGAGAAAGACAGTGTTTGTACTTCAACAGCATTTTCAAATTTCCAATTGCATTTTAGGATGAATTTCCTTTGTTCAAAGCATAGTCTGGCTGAAAAGAAAGAAATATCAACTGAGCTATCAGCTGTTGAAGTGCATAAACATGTTTTGGGACATCCTGTATATTTTGTGTGTGTGTCCATGTTTCGCTTTTTATTTTTTTCTCTATTCTTACAGACAGACTGCTAGGACTCCTAACTCCTTACAGGCGCCTTTCTCACTCTTCTAATTGGCTGTTTTAATCTAAAAAATAAAACAGGCTTGTTGAATTTTAAAGAGATTGAAGATAATACTACTTAGCCATAAGAAAAGATGAAACACTGCCATTTGTGACAACATGGTTGTATCTTGAGAATATTATGCTAAGCAAAATAAAACAGTCAAAAAAAAAAGCTAAGAACCATATTATTTCACATATGTGGGATATAAAACAGAAACTCGTAGACACAGACAACAGTATGATGGTTACTGGAGGAAAGGGGGTGGGGAGTAATTAAGAGAAAAGGGGGCTAAATATATGGTGACAGAAGATGATTTGACTTTGGGTGGTGGGCACTCAATGCCATATGCAGATCATGTGTCACAGAACTGCACACTTGAAACTTATATGACCTATTAACCAATGTCACCCCAATACATTTAATTTAAAAATAAATTAAAATAAAGAAAAACAGTGGAAAATACTGACGACTGCTGGGAAGTTGAATGGGAATGGGGGAGGCAGCAGGGTTACTTTTTACTGTAAATACCTTTGTATTATTGGAATTATTACAATAAATTAATAATTACTTTTAAATTTAAAAAAACCTATTAAAATTAAATGTAGATAAACTGCTTTAAGTGAGTTCCTGAGGGCCTTTCTGCCAAAAACTAAATTAGTGAGTGTTAGTGTCTGAGCTTTGTGGCTCCTTCTCTGATTGTCAGAGGTTCCCAGTGTCTTCTCCAGGTTATCGGTGCCTCTGGATGTGTGAGGTCTCACGTGTTTAGTTTTGGATACATAGGGCATTATTATATGCACACATTTTCTAATTTCAGAAGACAAGAATAACGAAAAAGATTCTGAAATGCAATATTTAGCAGGAAAGTAGTTAAACATTGCAGCTGATTTCAATGTTTGGTGTTATTTGTTCTGGAAAGTGCTTTCTCTTGTCATCACTAGGGAGTACTCTGCACTTCTCATGTTATGCGGAACAAAATCTCAGTCAGAATAGGGAAAAGCATCAATTATTAATTAGACATAAATTATTCCTAATGTACACATAATGCCTAATCCCCGGTTCACAGAAATGCAAATTGTGCTTCAAAAACAATATGTTAACAAGTCATTTGTCTGCAAAAGACAGAGCCCAAGTTTAATATAAAATATAGAACAAATACTTCAAGCTCATTTCAAGGAATATGCTGATGGAAGGTTAGCTGGAGCTGCAAGGAAACGGAAAGCCATGCAAACCAAACACCCACAAGGCGAATTTGTTTTTTGCTGCATAAAAAACCATAGTGTGTCCATTGTTGCTATTTTTCAATTCTTCAAGAAAGTTAAGAATTAACTGGAAATTTTTATTAATATATTTTTATTATGACTAGTAAAAAAAAAGTAAATAAGTAGCAAAGTAATTGATGATTGTTTTAAGAGGCCGATTTTTTTTTACCCCTAATAGGAACACTCAAAACAGGACCCTAATTGATCACAAAAGCGACTAAGCTCTAATATTATAAGCAACTGTCCTCTGATTAAAACAGGCTTTGCCTGGGCAACGTGGCTCCTTGGTTGAGCATCGACCTATGAACCAGGAGGTCATGGTTCAATTCCAGGTCAGGGCACATGCCTGGGTTGCAGGCTCGATCTCCAGTGTGGGGCATGCAGGATGCAGCTGATCAATGATTCTCTCTGATCACTGATGTTTACATCTCTCTCTCCCTCTCCCTTCCTCTCTGAAATCAATAAAAACATCTTAAAAGACAACAACACAGGCTTTTAGACTGAAGATCGTGTACAAAGTAATCTGGCCCAAATCATGCAACATGTGTGTCCTTTCCTATTCGAGTTAACTTCAATAGGCTTTGCACATTCATGAAGGGAATATATGAAAAGTACATGACGACAACTTTTTAGGATTTAAGCATCCCTCCATATGTTCAGCTCCATATAACTTCCATATTCCCAACATCAAAGTAGTTGATTCAGGAAAGGTTCTACCCCTACCCTTTCCTAGAAAGATGGGTAATTTGAGTAATATTTTGGTTCAATGACATTTTTGTTTCTGATATCATTTCAAAAACATTTCAAATTTCAGGTCTCAAAACTCCCACAGTTAGTTAAAATGTATTATTGTTATACCAGTAAAAGAAAGGTAATGTCTTATATATTCTACCGCTCCCCTAGACTTACTCATTCTAGACAGGGGCTTTAAGGATATGCAGCATTTTCTAAAGTACTTTCTCTAAAAGCTGATCCTTATGAGATTCTCCTTGAAGGAAAAACAAAACAAAAAAGACTCTGTGGTCAGTACGTTTTGGCCAACTGTGCCTCTGTTGCTCCCTATTCCTCCAAAGATGAGGATGTATTATATTGATTGGACCAATTACAGAACACTTATTTGAATCTATTTTATTACTGTGTAAGGTAATGATGCTTTAAAGCATGCACCTGTGACTTTTTCCTCTTTAAAGCTTATTTTGGTGCAGCTGAGCAGGTTCATCTATCTCCATCTCTTCTTTGGACCTGCCCCTCTTGCTTTCCTTTGTCTTTCTGTGTGTCTTTTTCTTTGAGCACTTCCTGCCATGGGATTTAGTTGAGTAGGTTGTCTCAGACTGCAACCTAGCTCTCTGACTTTTCTTCTTTCCTTTCTTTTATATATTCCCTTTCTGAATGTGTTAGGAATTATGTTAGTGTCCACCATACTCTATCATCTAATTCCTATTTTCATTTAAAAGATGGTAAACTGAATTCCAGCCTGGCTCAACTGGCCATATTGGTCTACAAATGAATAGAATAGCATTGGTAAGTTTGCATAAATAAATAGAAATCATTTATTTCTGTATATTTTACCAGCATAATTATGAAACTTTAGGTACTCACATATTAATATTAAGATGATACTTTGAATTCCCATTTATTACTGTTATTGCTTATTCTGTACTAGAGGCCCAGTGCACGAAACTTGTGCACTTGGAGGTGAGGGGTCCCTCAGCCCGGCCTGTGCCCTCTCACAGTCTATTACCAACTGTGAACCTGGCTTCTGGCTGAGCGGCACTCCCCCTATGAGAGTGCACTGACCACCAGGGGGCAGCTCCTGCGTTGAGTGTGTGCCCCCTGGTGGTCAGTGAGCGTCATAGCAACCGTCCTTCCACTGTTTTGGTCAATTTGCATATTAACCTTTTATTATATAGGATAGTTTCACCTGGGGACCTCACAGAGAGAAAATGTGATTAGTACAAGGCAAGTTAGGACAATCTTGTGTCTCCTGGCCATAAGCCTTCCTAATGCTAGCAAAACCCATTATTACCTCTAATACGTACAGTTTTCTGTTGAGAGATTCCCAAAGGAAGTGTATATATTAAAATAACTGAGAAATTTTAAAGAAAATAAAGCTCTTTATCTATAAGCTGTGTTCTGAAAGTTATATAAACATGATTTTTAAAATAATATATATTGTTATAAATATCTCATGAAAAGGGTACCATAGAAACATTATTTGGGAAATTCTGCTTTGGAATGATGTTGAGAATATAAACTATTTTCTAAAAATTACTTACATACCTTTCATTTCTTGCTAAATATCTAATCTGAAGCCACAGACTAAAATCTATAGAAAATTAATAACCTAAATGCCTCGACATCGGTTCATGTGTAAGACACACAAAAATTCCACAGGGGATTTATCTTGTAGAGTATTATTATGTCACAATACTCTCTATCTCTCCCATTACTCCCAAGTCTCTCTGAAAGTCAAAATAAGCTCTCTTACTATAAGAATTATCTGAAATTAATTAACCAAGAGGAATAATATATGAATACAATAAATTGGTCATTCCATATAGAAGTTCAAGTTCCCTGTATTGCCCAAAATAGACTTGGAAGGCATTTTTCTCATTAACATTCTCTAGGAAACACATCTATATCACAATCATATAATACAAATGAAATTCTAATGTCATTTTAGCAGCATTAAAAAATAATATAGAGCCCTAATTGGTTTGGCTCAGTGAATAGAGCATTGGCCTGCGGACTGAAAGGTCCTAGATTTGATTCCAGTCAAGGGCATGTACCTTGGTTGTGGGCACATCCCCACTAGGAGGTGTGCAGGAGGCAGCTGATCGATGTTTCTAACTCTATCCCTCACCCTTCCTCTCTGTAAAAAAAAATCAATAAAATATATTTTAAAAAATAACATAGAGAAAAACTACAGGACATTGAAAACAGAGATAGAGGAATATATAAATTAGTAGAAGAATATACCATGTTCCTAGATTGGTAGAATCAACATCATTAAAATGTCTATAGTACCCAAAGCAACCTATATATTCAATGCAATCATTAAAATACCAAGGGAATATTTCACAGACCTAGAACAAACTCTCTAAAAATTGATATGGAACCAAAAAAAAGACCCCAAAGAGCCACAACAATCTTGAGAAAAAACAAAGTTAGAGGAATCACAATACCAGATATCAAGTTATAGTACAAAGCCACTGTACTCAAACAGCCAGGTAATGGCACAAGAACAGGCATATAGATCAATGGAACAGAACAGAGAACCCAGAAACTGACCCAAGCCATTATGCTCAATTAATATTTGACAAAGGAAACAAGAGCATACAAGGGAGTCAAGACCATCTCTTTCCCAATAAATGGTGGAAAAAATTGAAACTATTCCACCAACTTACACCATAGACAAGAATAAACTCAAAATGAATAAAAAGACTTAAATGTAAATTGGGAAACCATAAAAATCTTAGAAGAAACCATAGGCAGCAAAATCTCAGATATCTCTTGTAGCAATATGTTTACCAATATATCTCCTAGGGCAAAGAAAACTAAAGAGAAAACAAACAAATGGGACTACATCAAAATAAAAAGCTTCTGTACAGCAAAAGAAACTATCAACAAAATGAAAAGAGAGTCCACTGCATGGGAGAACATATTTGCCAACGATACATCTGATAAGGGGTTAATTTACAAAATATTTAAGGAACACATACAACTTCACAAAAGGAAGACAAGCAATCTAATTAAAAAATTAACAAAAGACCTAAATAGACCCTTCTCCAAAGTGGACATATAGAAGGCCAAGAGACATATGAAAACATGCTCAAAGTCACTAATCATCCAAGAAATGCAAATTAAAACAACAATGAGTTATCACCTCACACCTGTCAGAATGACTATCATCAACAAATCAACAAATGACAAGTGCTGGCAAGGATGTAAAGAAAAGGAACCCTGGTGCACTGCTGGTGGGAATGCAGACTGGTACAGCCACTGTGGGGAACAGTATGGAGTTTCCTCAAAAAATTAAAAATGGATCTCCCATTTGACACAGTGATTCCACTTCTAGGAATATATCTTAAGAAACCAGAAACACCAATCAGAAAGAATATATGACCGCTATGTTCATAGTAGTGCAATTTACAATAGCTAAGATTTGGAAACAGCCTAAGTGCCCATTAGCAGATGAGTGGAAAAAAGCTTTAGTACATTTATGCAATGGAATACTAAGCAGCTGTAAAAAAGAAGGAACTCTTAACCATTTTCAACAGCATGGATGGACCTGGAGAGTATTAAGCTAAGTGAATTAAGCCAGTCAGAGAAAGATACAAATCACATGATCTCACTTATATGTGGAATCTAATCTTGCATGTGGAACAAAATAAACTGATGAACAAAATAAAATAAAAAATAACAAAAATGAACACAGCCTTCATCCAGAATATTTTTCTGGGAAGACTATGGAAGTAATGCATTTAATACTGTTAATTTATTTTTAAAATATCCAGTTGGTGTTTTAGTCACAAAGGAACCAATTAGATGTTTATAATGTTAAGAAAAAATGGCTTGTATAACATTCATTAGCAAATTTAATAACAATTGAGGGATACTATCATCTCTACCAGGAAGTAGCATGCACAAAGCCAAACTGAGTCCTTCTCCAGCCAATACCTAAACCTTCTTGTAGTGAATGGTAGGTGAATGAAAGTTCCTTAATATCAGGTTGATCTTAGGAGGTCTAAAGTTCACGAGTCCCTAATTATTATGTGCCTATTTGAGAAACTCTGGAACTCAGAAACTCAGGCAAGACATGTTTGTTCCCCACTTCCACTCACATTGTCCCTTCCTTAAAACAAGAACATGACAGAAAACCTTTCTGGAACTTTGTTGCTATGAGTTGCATGGAAGAGTAGTAGTTGCTTCTCTCAGAAACCAGAATCCAAGTGGGCTCCTTCAAATTGTGTCAAGAACCACCATATTCAGGTACTTCCAACAGAGCCCAGGTTTAAAATCTGGGGACAGAATTCATGGCGGAAACTCCAGACTTTACTTGAATCAGAGTTACTAATAAGAGTCTACTGGCCCACTAATGGATGTTTATAATTCCACTCCAAATTAGATTTAGAGATATATCCTTGAGCCACTGATTCCCCAAATATCCTTTCAAAGACAAATAGTCCCTTGTACCAAACAACTTTCATAAAATACAATCTGTCATCCAAGAGCGAACCTTAAATTGTTGCAACACTGAATGGTTAGAATAAATCACAAGTAATTGACGGATCAATTTCTCACATGCAAAATAAACATAAGCCAACCTTCCACGTAGGAACAGATAATAGACCTAAGTCTAGGTTGTCTCTGTCCTCACAGCATTTACTCAGCATTACTCATCTGGATATGTGAGGTACATTGACAATCTCTAGGTGGAAGGCCACATATTTTCAAAGTTTTCTGGAAAAAAACATTTACCATTTTTCATGACACTTTTTCTGAAGATGAAAATCGTCTGTGTTACATGCAATTGTCTTCATCTGGTCCCTGTGACCTATGTCACAAACATCACTACAATGAGGCCTCCCTTCCAGACAGGCTGGCTCCTGTCCTGCCCTGGGCATGAGCACTGCCCACTCTCACCTTCCCGATTTTCTCTAGGCCAGCAGTTCTCAACCTGTGGGTCTCGACCCCTTTAGCAGTCTAATGACCCTTTCACAGGGGTCACCTAAGACCATCCTGCATATCAGATATTTACATTATGATTTATAACAGTAGCAACATTACCGTTATGAAGTAGCTGTAAAAAAAACAAAAAAAGTAAAAAACAAAAACAAAAAAAAACCCCAAAAAATGTAAAAAAAAAATACAGTTATGAAGTAGCAACGAAAATAATTTTATGGTTGGGTCACAACATGAGGAACTGTATTTAAAGGGCCAGAAGGTTGAGAACCACTGCTCTAGGCTCATTTTCCAGCCACTTTTCTCAGGCTTTCCACCAAACAGTCCCAGCCTGCCCTATTCCAAATTCTTTTTTCAAAGATCCCATCACATTGATTTTCCTGGTCAAGCCCTTTTTATATGCTCAGTTGAATCACAGAATAACTTTTCATGTATGTCTTAAAGATTTTCAACATTGAAAAGAGACATTTCTATCCTTCTAAACATCCAGCACAGGACTTTGTATGTGGTAAATGCTAAATAAGCCAGATCTATTAGGAATGCATTTTGTTGATCCTAGGATTTGTTTAGGATAGATCCTAAACACAAATGTTCTTAAAAATCCATTTTTGATCAAAATTTTCTTTAGCATACCAGAATCCCCATGTTATTAAACATGTATGCTCTACTTTTCTCCAACAACCTTTGATTTTTCCCAGGCACATGATAAAGCTTCTAAGCCTCTAAATGCATCTCTAAACCAAATGGAACCCCAACCTCAAGTTCAAAGGAGAAGACCTGCCACCTATGTCACTAACCAGTCCAGCCAGACTCCTTTCCTCCTCTTCTCTGTCCAATTCCCCTGGTGCAATTGCCAGTGCAGTGATGAAAGCAGAAATGGAAAGAACGCAATACCGCACATGATGGATTGCATGGCGAAGGAAGAAACCTACAGAAAAGCCCAAGCTGGGAACTTATTTTCTATAATTCCCTGTTGCTGCTCAGTCGTGAATGCTGCTGTGATTCATTTTCAACACCTTGCAATCTCTTGGTATTTGTAAAATGCTTTGAACCAGATATAAATTGATTGCTGAGCCCTACTACCTTTTTTTATTCAACTGATTTTTTGACTAACATTCAGCAACACACTTAATATTGCTTACATATAGCTTATATTTCTGCTCAGGGAAGAAAAAAAAGATAGTTTTACCATAAAAAGATTATATAACTTAGGAGAATATTGTGTGGTTTCTACAAAGTAATCACTTTCCTTATGGGTAGAGAGCATGCCTCACTGGGAATATAAGATGACTAGAAACGTTTCTGTGATTGAATTATCTCAGCATATCTTTAAAGGATGTATAGCTACTAAAATATATAATGTAGTTGGCAAGTGCAAGTTTTAGTCACAGGAAGTGATGAGCTATGGAACAGAATGGAGCTGACCCTGATTCCAGCAAGTGTGCCTTGATATGCAAAGATGTACACACACACACACACACACACACACACACACACACACAGGGGTGGGCAAGAGTAGGTTTACAGTTGTTCGAATGGAAAAAGACATGCAGGTTATGATTATTACAACAGCTTTATTAACTAAAAAGGATGTCACAATGGCACAGTACACTTAGGTACAATCTCATAAGTGCTCAAATTGCTGGCCTTCATTATTTACACATTCTTGTAGTCTACCTGCTATACTGAAACACAGGTTGGCACACAGTTCTTACCTACTTTTGCCCACCCCTGTATATATATTTTAGAATGTTCTCTTTCAAGAGATTAGCATTCCATACAGGGTAGTGAATAACAAAAACAAAGAAAAAAATGCTCATAATGGATTTTTATCATAGTCCACAAATGAACAGCATATGAACTTCTGTTTCCTAACCAAAGGGCCAAACATTTAGTGGTTTTGGCTAATTGTGCCATGTGAAATAAATTGGTTACTTGCTCCACATATGTTCCAGACACACTAGTCTTAATGAGCAGTTTAGGATTCAAAGGCCAACTTGGTAAAATCAGGCCTCTGCCATTTTTGCTTTCCAGAACTTTAAAAGGCAGCTTGCAATCTTGCCTAAGTGTTTCCTCTAGGTAGCAGCCCATTAATGCAGGAACAGATTGCCTATTCCACTGGTAGCTGGTAGAAATCAAGCAATTTGTAAAAGGATTTCTCCACAGATTAGC
The DNA here is from genome assembly GCF_000147115.1 of Myotis lucifugus. Lineage (NCBI taxonomy): Eukaryota > Metazoa > Chordata > Mammalia > Chiroptera > Vespertilionidae > Myotis > Myotis lucifugus. The sequence goes on from NW_005871166.1 coordinate 1,149,854, forward strand.
TTTTTCCAAGCATGAATTCTGTAGGTGAAGAACTAGGCCAGCAGGGCTTCTAAAGCCTCAGAACAAGCATCCTGTTATCCAACGTCAGCCATTCAATAGTTTTTATTCCAATGTGACATTTAATTCATCACCTTCAGCTACAGGATGCATCCTGGCTTAATTAGATGCATCATGACCCTAAAGTGTGCTCATCTGCAGTTACAACTTTTTTAGCAAAGAAAACACTGTCTCAAATCTCCACACGCATTCTCAATGAAGCTAAAAATGATCCGATCACCATTTTGGACAAATACAAAGTGTTCGTTTGCATTTCTTAACCAAACTGAGTGAGTGCCTTCGATATTTGCTGTTTACAAAACCAAGTTCCAGTAAAGGCCGATTCTACTGATGGCAGTCAGCATATGCTTTGAACTAAGAAATGAGTAAGTCTAGGGCTTTCATCCTAATTTGAATCTTGTCTCTGCCCCTTACTACATATATATTCTGGGTAAAGTATTTAAATTCTCAGCACCCCAGTTCTCTAACCTATAAGATAGGAAAGGCTAATATCTATTTTGTTAGACTTAAAAGAGATCATGTGTAAATGATATAACATAATTTGTATTAAATGCAAGTCAATAAAGGGAGTATAATTAGTTTAAGCACAAATATCCTGAATCTTACAAACTTCACACTACAAAAGAAAAAAATCAATTAACTTTAAAATTTACAATAGAATCTGTACACATGAAGCAAAGGGAAATAAAAGACCAAAAAATATGAACAGAGCCTTGGTTATATGTGAATCAGCATCAAATGGTCTAACCCAAATGTAATTGGAATCCACAAAACAGAGGCAAAATCAAATTTCTAAGAAATGACTGACAATTTTCCAAATTTAAAGGAAATAATAAACCCACAAATGTGAGAAGCATATCAAACTTTTAAAAGAATACACACAAAGAAAACAACATCAAGAAACAGAATATTAACAATCAAATTGCTGAAAATCAGTAAAAAAGGGAAACTCTTGTAAGTAGCCATAGAAATAAAACACACAGCACACTGGGTAGGAAAGGTCAGACTACTTACTGAAGACTTCTTTTCTGAAATGACATCATGCAAGCTAAAAGAAAACAAAATGACATCTTTTATATGCTAAAAGGAAAAAAATGCAACGTAATAATGGTTTTTATTCAATAAACATATCCTTCAAAAATGGAGACAAAACAGACTTTTTGGGACAAACAGAAGCTTACAGAATTCATCACCATAAAAGCTACATTACAATAAATTGTAATGGAAGTTCTACAAAGAGAAAGGAAAAAAATATAAGACTGACAATTGTATCCAGGCAAAAGAACTGAAAGTAATGGAATTTGTATATAGAAAATGTGCATATTTAAACTGCTAAGGTTATGATAGTCATGAAAGAATAAGAAAACCTGAAATCCTCCCCTAAAATCTCACCTCCCCCAAACTCCAAGCCTTTAAAACTCCTCAAAACAAAGGCCCCTGTGCATGCTCTCCCTCCCAAGAGTAGGCCCAAGCCTCCCTCCTTCCTTCCCCTACAGGCATACATCTCCTAACCTCTAAGGGACCCCAGGAGGCTTGCAACCAGGACAGCAATGGGCAGCAGCAGCTCCTCACAGGCTAATCCCCAGAACCTGTCCCCAAGGCCCCCTTTTCTCTGACTTCTTAGTGAGCCAAAGCTCATTTCCCCAGCCCTTCCTTGCTTTATTGTCCCCAGCTTTAATAATCATCCTCTAAAATAAAAAAGAATAAGAAAACCAATAAACTTTACTATTTTGAAAAAAAATCTTATGACCAACACAGGGAGAGGGGAGGGTTAAGAGATTAACCAAAGATCTTATATGCATACTAGAGGCCCTGGGTCCCTTGGCCTGGCCTGTGGGAATCAAGCTGAAACCGGCTCTCTGACATTCCCTGAGGGGTCCCGGATTGTGAGAGGGCACAGGCCAGGCTGAGGGACTCCACCGGTGCACCAATCCATGCGCCAGGCCTCTAGTTTTAAATAATACACAAGGCTGAAAAAAGAGAGAACCAACTCAAAGATTAAATGGGAAAATAGAATACACAAAAGAGGGTAGTAGACTTAAAGTCAACCTATCAATAATTACATTAAATGCAAATGTTCTAAACACTTCAATTAAGAAGCAAATAGAATCAAACTGAGTATAAACAAGTCCCAAATGTAAATTTTCTACAAGACAACTACTACAATCTGAAGGTAGTTTACTAAAAATTATAAAATGGGAAAAGATATATCAGGCAAACAATACATCTAAAAAGGCTGGAAAAGCTGTATAAATATGAGGTGAAATGCATATCAAATAAAGAATAGGAGATAAATATATCAAGCCCTCAAGAGGTCATAAAAATTTAAAATGAATGTACACATAATAAAAGCTTTGAAGAACAATGATTGACAGAAATAGAGACAAACACAACTGGATATTTTATTTTACTCTCATTAATTGATAGAACAAGTAGAAAGAAAATCTGTGACAATGTAGAATAACATGCAACCTACTTACCCCAGCTGACACATTGAGTATACCACTGGAGACAGCAGAAGCAACAAACTTTTTAAAGTGCGCATGGAATAATAACCAGTATACACTATATACTAGGCAGCAAAATGAGTTACAGTTAAGTTAAAATGATTAAAATCACAGAAAGTTTATTCTTTATCCAAAGTGGAATGAGTTTAGAAGTAAGTTACAGAAAGATTTATGGAAAATCACCAATATTTGGAAATTAAACAGCAAATTTCTAGGTAACCTATGGGTTGCAGAAAAAAATCAAATGGAAATGAGAAAATATTTTGCACAAAATCAAAATGAAAAACAATGTACTAAAGTTTATGGGATGCAAATAAAGCAGTGCTTAGAGGGAAATTTGTAGTTTTGAATTCTTATATTAGAAAAAAAGGATTAAAATCATATATCAAAGATTTACCATAAGAAGCTAGAAACATGAAAGAAAAGCTAAAAAAAAGTAGAAAATATTATAGATAAAACAGAAATAAAATAGAAAAACAATAATTTATCATGACAGAAGGCAGTTTGGTGGTTTCCTGAAGCTGGGGTTGAGTTGGAAAATTGTGAAAGAGCAATAGGAATCTTTGGGGATAAAGAAAATATTCTGTATCTTGACTTGGGTAGTGGTCAGATACATGTATATATTTGTTAAAAATTAATTAATTGTATGTGTGAAATAGGTAATTTTTTACTTTTTATAAGCTAAACCTTAATAAAGTTGATTTTAAAAATTATTATTTTAAGAAATTGAACAATGATAATATTGGAATATTTAAGAGTTATCATGACTTATGTAAGATAAGATTATGGTTATCTATATATATAAAAGTCTTTCTGTCTGACCATCCAACCAGTAGTTATGATGGGCACTGACCACCAGGGGGCAGATGCTCAATGCAGGAGCTGCCATGACGGGCACTGACCGGCACCACAGACCTGGCACTGACAAACCAACACTCAGCTTCCCCCAAGTGGGACACAGGCCCCACCACCACCCTGGAGCAACACCCCACCACATCGCAGCCAACGCTCCCAAGACCCCATGGTGCAAAATGCAGCCTACAGCACAGCACAGCCTGGAAACGGTTGCTGTGGGTTCCAGGTAATGACACCACATAGCAATGCTCAGCTTCCTCTTCCTAGTGACTAGCCTCCTTGGAGTTTCTTCAGCCCAGGAACATAACTTGCTTTATAGCCAGGTGGAAAGATTTCACACCTTAACCAAATGTCTGTGAAGCGTTTTCCCATGTCTCATCTCATTTGATCCTCACAGAAGTCCTGGAGTAGGTAGAAAGGAGACTCGGTAGAATCCTATTTTCTTTTCATTAGCCAGAAAACAGAGATTTAGAAAGTTTAGAAACTTGACCCGACTGAAAAGAAGTAAGAAATGGTGGAACTTGGAAATGACTTCAGGTTTTCTCACTGTGCAGAATACAGTCAAACATTGCTGCAGTTAAATATTTTACCCTTTGTTCTCCCTGTGTGATCTGTAATAATAATCTGCTTCATATTGATATTTACTGCTGTGTTGCTATTACCTGAAAGAGAAGTTGGGGTGCTTCACTGGGCTGGAAAAAGTTTAGCTAAATCAGAAAGCAGGTCTAATTAAGCAAGTTTGTCTATATATACAAAGCTCTCGCTGGTGCCAATCGCACTCGTGTGTTTCGATCTGTCATTGTCGATCATGATTTTGGTCGACACTTCTATTATAGAGAAAGGGTAAATAGTGATATTAAAATATTTCTTCTAATTAATTTCCTTTCAATGTGCATGAATCTGTGCACCGGGCCTCTAGTTTTAAAAAATAAAAAGTCCTTACTCAGTAGAAATACACATTGACAAATTTGTGGATGAAATCACATAACCTCTGGGGTTTGCTTCATATGACTGTTCGTAGTGGGCAAGTATTTGAAATAAACATAAAATATGATTTGACATGAGCTGATAATTGCTTAAGGTAAGTTATGGGTATATAAGGTTTCCTAACACTATTGTTTACTTTTGAATTTGGTTCCACAATAAAATGTTTAATAGATGTATCTTTAATGCATGTTAAATCTGGTACTTTAAACAAAATTGAGGGATTGTAGTAGAATTCTCCATCAAATAATTAATGGCTCTTTTTCACTATATTTCTCCTACTAACTTGTTCACCATCATATTGACAATTCCGGTGCTTTATCTCTATTCTTACTAATAATAATCTGTACTCCCATTCATTTGATTGTTTTCTACCCTTCTGAATAACTTTTTATAGTCAGGGTCTTACAAAGGTTAAGGGTCAGTCACACCTTAGGCTAAATTTTGGCTCAACAATTTTCTAGGGCACCTGACTTTTCTGAGTCTGAGATTCTATAAAAAGAGCCAATACTAGCTGTCTCACATTTTTTAGGCAATAAATGAGATAACCTGTCATAGTATTTAAAAATAAGTTTTAGCCCGAACCGGTTTGGCTCAGTGGATAGAGCATTGGCCTGCAGACTAAAGGGTCCCAGGTTCGATTCTGGTCAAGGGCATGTATCTTGGTTGCTGGCACATCCTCAGGAGGGATTGTGCAGGAGGCAGCTGATCGATGTTTCTCTCTCATCGATGTTTCTAACTCTCTATCCCTCTCCCCTCCTCTCTGTAAAAATCAATAAAATATATTGTAAAAATAAGTTTTAGGTATTGTAACTATTTTATGGCAGTTCCTTGCAACATTACTTAAAATTATCAAAATCCATAAAACAGGCTCAATGTAGATCTCTCATTTTGCCTCTAAGCCTAGACTATTGTCATAATCTAGCCTCCTCTTATTAAACTTTGTTTTACCATTAAAAACACTTACATGACAAGAACTGCACCCCACTTCCAACCATTTCCAAATTAACACCAACACTGGCAACATATCAATGATGGGCTCTGAGGTACACTGAAGTTCACTGACATATTTGGAATACCATTCCCCCTCCAATCTCCCCCAAAATAACTGCACGACTTCCCGAGCTGTGTCACCACCTTTTCCTTTCTGGCTCCCATCCCGTTCTTGGGATAGACAAGCACAAAGTCAGACCAATGACAATTGGAACTCCATGACTATTCCAATGAAAGTCAATTGAATTTCAATTTCCTTCGGAGGAGAATGCCAGGAGGAACCAATTATTGTGGTTTTAACATTGTGCAATTTTACCTCAGGCACCACTTAGGCTCCAAATGAAAACATTTCAATTCCTGCTTATTACCTTCTTCCTGATAAAACACTACTCTTCCCTGGCTCCTGAAACTAGGCCTATATCAAGGGAAACCTTTATTAAATACATTTTACCATCTTGGCCAGATTAACAGCTATTAAAAGACAAAAGACATACAGGGACCGATCGTCCACATCTATTGCCGTTGGCTGTTCACTTGCCAGCCGTTTTCCGTGGCGCAGCTCTTGTGTGCACTTGTCACAACTTGCTTGAGGATGAAGTCAGTACAATTCACTTTCCGTCTGGGACGTCAGCTCCCTCTCTGGAAGAAATCTCATCTCCACGCTGAGTAGTCCGCATCTGCCACAACCACGGGATTTCTGGGAGGCTATTGGCACGACGCACACATCTCCACAGTGAAGCTCGGCTTTGGGAGGGAGTACAATTGCTGTTCCCCTAGCAGTCATTCAGGGCCACACACTGTGACAGCCAGAGCCACCTAACAAGCTGTGAAAATCTCGGCCACCTGAGGAGCTGGGAAAGGCAGAGATGGGCTCCCTGAGAGCTGTGAGCAGGCGGGAGTCTCCAGAGGAGCTGAAAATATCCTTGGCCCTCATGTCAACCAGGAAACCACGCGCTTTGAACTGAATAACAAAGTCAGCAGGGACTGAAAAACAGAGGAGTGAAAATAAACTCAAAACGTGTTAGAGAAATAACCACCCGTGATAGGATATTAGCCATCCTGAGCCATTACGCCGTGGATCTGTTGTATCCAAAGAACACAGATTATGTAAGGAAAATAAAAAGGAACTTAAGCATCAAACCTATCCAAGGCCTAATAATTGAGTCAATTTCCAAGCCAGACTCTTGATTCTGCAGCTCAGCATGTGAAGAAACTTTAAAAAACCCCAAAACTCTAGGGTAGCCCAGACTGCAAGGAAATGTGCTATGTTCTCTGCGCAGTCCCCTCTCCTGTTAGAGCAGCAACCAGGAGTTTTTATGGTTCATTACTTCTCCTTATGTTCTGCAAAATAGACTCCATTCTGCCCAGGACACATCTGGCAGGCTGCCTTCCCCCACTAAGCCCTCCGAATATTCGAGTTCCTTTTGTCCCAGTTGGACATGAGATTGTCATGCAGGTAAGCTTCATCACTACATCACTTTTCATGCCAGTGTGATCCTCATCCCAGTTTTTAAAAATTTAAAGGGCAATGTAAATTAGCCTTACCAAGCTGCTTCACATCACTGGAGAAGCTGTGAAAATTAGATTGAAGTTCCTGTTGTCAACTGATCTTTGGGGTTATGGTAGGTCTTAGAAGCGGGATTTGAGCTAAAGATGATAGGAAGCAAAGAAAAATGTTGACCTTTGTGTTGTAGATTGGCACTGCTCGAGTGTCAAGGGCACTGCTTTGACTCATCTTGAGATTTTTGTTTTCTACTCTTTTGTGTCGTTCACAACAGATGCTGATTGTTAAAGTAGTCAGGAAGTTGGAATCTTGTAAAAAATGCTTTTGGGAATTTTGAAGGGCTTTCAACCCAGGGTAGGGAGTAATGGGAAAATGTGTCCTTGTGATTCTCTCCACTAAGTTATGAAGGAGGTTATCACAATTAAGAACTATACATTGACTTCAGACTAGATTCTTATTAAAGGATAGATTTTTACAAAGAGTAAGCCATGACCCTTAGGCAAATGTAAAATAAGCATATGTCAAAAATTGTAACTCAGTTAATGTGGGAGCCAGGAAGATGTTACAACCAATTCAAAGGAAGATCCAAAGAACCACACATATATAGGCCATCAGGAATGCTTAATGAATTTACAAATAAGTGAAGGAAAACTAGACAAGCGCACCCTCATTTGCATTGTTATGAACAAGAATCATCTGCATCAGTATTAATTTTCTACAGCTTACAGAGTCGTATAACTTAGAAAGGTGCCCTGGACAATGGCTAGTTTTCTACTGAAATGCTCACTGTCTTTTTGGTCCTGTCATTTTTCAGTTTCCTATTATTCTAAACCTAATGTTCAAAAGAGGTAAAGAAGATCTACACATTATCTTGTTTAGAACTGCTACTTAAGAAAACCCAGAGGGCTGCCTTGCATCCATCTATACTTAATGTTAAATTCTCCTGTTGTTTATTTTACACAAATTCCAAATATCAATCTGTAGAAAGGTTATACACACACGCGTGTGTAACATGGTACATTCATTTCCTAGGTGGCCACAGCAAATTATGACACAAATGTCACTTGAAGCACCAAAAATTTAGTCTATCGCAGTTATGGCGACTAGAAATCTGAGATCAATGTGTCATGTCAGCAGGGGTGACTACTATGGGGCGATGAGGGAGACTTTCCCAGGCTTCTCTCTCTGGAGTTTGTTCCTTGGCTTGTATGTAGGTGCATCACTTCATGTAACATGGTGTGGGAACCATGCCAGAGTCGCTGGACAGCCTAGGCTAATTAGAGCACAGAGACCTTGTTGTTAATATGCCAGATGGCCAAGGCCACTCTGAACATAGGAATCTTAATCAGAATGTTCAAGGCTAAGATAACGTAAGCAGATGCAGGGACAACAATTACGGTACACTGCGCATGCGTGCCTTGCTGTAGCTAAAACGATTGATGTAGCTATTGGCACAAGGCCTCTTTTGTCTAAGTGATATAAGACATTGCTGACCAGCTAGAGTGTGCTGGAGAAGCTGAGGTAGGCACAGAGGCTGTAGCTACTATGTAAGGCGGGAGAGGTTAGAGAAGCTGCTGAGGCAGAGAGCTCAGAGAGCTGCTACTATGTGAGGCGGTGAGTCTAGGGGCAGCGTGCGGCTGCTCAAATAGTAACTGTGGGTACAAAGACTGATGCTGCTTTGTGGGAAAGGTGTATTCATTTACCAGCCAGTGTGCAGCTACCTATATGGAACTGTTGTGAAGACCTGTTTTGTCTGATGGCTATATAGCCACTGGCTTCGAGTCTAAAGACTGATTCTTATACACCCACAACTTCTCATGGATTCTTCGTCTACCACCTGGTGTACAAGAAGGTCCAGCCCCTGACAGAGGGTCTTGGCCCCGACAGTTAGTACAAGGGGCAGGATTTGAGAAAGAACCTACCCTGACAGTTGATGTAGTCAAGCAGAATTCAGAAGAAAATACAGACTCAGAGCACCAGGGCTCTAGCTGTGCTCTGGCTGTTTCTGACACATGGTGTTATCTCTGTGTGTCTTTACCCCAAGTTCCCTCTTTTTATAAAAGCACCTGCCATATTGGACTCAGAGCCTGCTTTTATCTAGTGGGACTTCATCTTAATTTGATAACATCTGCAAAGACTCTATTTCCAAATTAGGCCATATTCATAGGTTCTGAATAAACATGAATTTTGGGGGAACCCTATTCAACCCACTACACACAGAGTTATCAAACACAGAGGATGTAAAGGGGAGGGTGTATCTTATCAAGTGATTTCCAGGGAACCTGGAAAACAGACCATTTTTAAAGGCAACAGGCCTAAACCAGAACACTCCAATTACAGAGCAATTCTTGTTTATAACCAGGTCTGGATCATCTCCAAAAAGCAAACCAAGCAAGTAAATGTGACACCAGACTTCTGGGCCAATGTTGCAAAGGCAGCAGTCCACTCATATTCCTCAGGATTCAGGAGAACCAGCTTCTAATTCCAGCTTAGCAACTAATGAGCTGTGTAAACCGGGCATGTCCTCTATCTAATTGAGCCTTTCTTTCCTCTTTTGTCAAATGAGGGAAATAGACTAGAATATTTTTAAGTCACCTTCCACCTCTAATAGGCTGTGATTTATGATCTCCTTATTATACATGCAAAATGTCCAACTCAGTTATCGGGATCTGAGCTAGATTGTCTTTTATAATTGTTCAAACCTATTTATAGCTACCCATGCTTTCTAACTTTAGAACCGAATCCTTGGGTTCTTTTTATTGTTATTGTGGGATACTAAGGTTGGGATCTCTTGCTACCCCGTTTTTCTGTCAGCAATGGGCCCCCTGTTTTCACATTTCTTCTAGGTGTCCCTGTGCCCTTGACCACAGCTGCAGGGCTTTCAGCTTGCCCAGCCCTAGGGGGTCGGGGAGGGCATTGCTACTCAGTCTTCTCTCTGGACTACAGTGATGGATACTCCACTGTGAAAGGTGTTCTTGGGGCTGTGCAGGGGCAGGGCCATGCAGAGCTGACTGGATCAGCATGGACACTTGAGCATGCTGGAAAAACTAGTATTCTTCCCTACAAATTTAGAAGTGAGGATAAGATAGGATCACTCTAGACCAGCGGTTCTCAACCTGTGGGTCGAGACCCCTTTGGGGGTCGAACGACCCTTTCACAGGGGTCGCCTAAGACCATCGGAAAACACATATATAATTACATATTGTTTTTGTGATTAATCACTATGCTTTAATTATGTTCAATTTGTAACAATGAAAATACATCCTGCGTATCAGATATTTACATGACAATTCATAACAGTAGCAAAATTACAGTTACGAAGTAGCAACGAAAATAATTTTATGGTTGGCGGTCACCACAACATGAGGAACTGTATTAAAGGGTCGCGGCATTAGGAAGGTTGAGAACCACTGCTCTAGACTCTTCTCATAAACTGAGAAATGTAAACTGAAAAGCTACAAGTGCATATATAAGCTAAGCCAGTCAACAGACAGGAAAATGAAGGAGGAGAGTGAAACATTTTTAAAAAGTGTAGATACAGAATACTACCTGAGGTCCTGGTGGCTACCCCTCATGAGACCCAGGTGCATGCCTGTCTTTCTTTCCAGGGCTCTCGTTCTTAAGCTGCTTGAAGTGATCTTGTTACTTGCAATTTAAACAAACTTGGCTGAGAAATTGTTGATTTAATATATTACTAATTAAGAAAATGTCCTTATTATGATAAATTAAATTAATTGTGAATGTCCTTTCTCTTCCTAAAATTTCCTCAAACGTTTAAAGTAAAAACAAAGCTAGTCCTTAACAATTCACTTGTGTCCCAAAACTCCCAAGAGCCTTCCTCTTCTCTGCACAAAAGGACCTCTCTTATCTCCCCCCCACCCCTCCATCCTGGGGCCTTCTCTCTTTTCCGGGCCAGCTGGTTCAGTCTTTTATAACCTGCTCCCCACATGTCAACTCTCTGTGTCATGAAAACACCCCTGGGCGTGAAGTTCTCTTTCTGCTCTGATTCCTTCCTGGAGAGGATTTGCTTCTTTGCTTTCATGGTTGTCCTTTGTTGCAGATAAAATAAGAGAATGGGGTCTGGGCAGAGGGAAAGGGGAACACAAGACAATAAACTTTCTACTGCAATCGGTTCGGGAGGAAACGTTGGCAATGTCAGAATAAGGTGCCCTCTGACGTGAACTGAATACAACTATCGTGGAACAATTTTACTATTTTTAATAGTTGTTCCAACAGCATTTTATCCTTTTCAGAAGCTTTACTTCTTGAAGGTAGAAATAAAAGAACATGGATCAGGATATTAAAAAACACAGGTGGACCCAGAAGACATTATGCTGAGTGAAATATAAGTCAGTTACAGAGGACAAGTTAACTAAAAGAGTTAAACCTATAGAATCAGAAAATAGAATGGTAGCTCCCCAGGCAGTGGGGGTGGGGAGTTGTTGCTCCACAGGGATAGAGGAACAGTTATACAAGATTCTAATTTCTGGAGATCTGCTATACAGCCGGCACCCATAGTTCATAATACCGGGTGTGCACGTTAAAATGTGTTAAGAGGGTAGATCTCATGTTGTGTCCTTAGCACACAAAAAACAAACAAAAAACAAGGAGCACTAGGAAACTTTTAAAGTTGATGAATGTGTTTATTACCTTGATGGTGGTGATGGTATCCCAACTGTATGCCCATGTCAAACTCACCAAATTGTATACACTGAATATGTGCTGTCCGTGGCATGTCAATAAATTACACACCAATAAAGCAGAAAAAATTACGTTAATAATATTAAAAACGAATAAAGATATATTATGTAAAAACCAGAGTATCAGAAAATTCAGACATAATTCTAACCACTACATTTCTGAAAGCATGGGCTCGGAGGGAAAAGTGTGCGAGGTTATTTTTAGCTCACTTCGCTCACGGAATTGCAGTATCCTCATCTCTAAAATGGGGTAATGGTAGGAGTAATTCCTACTGCATAGGAAGAGTTTAAAGGCCAAATAGGGCAACTATTGATAATTCTCTTTTTAGAAAAATCTCCCTAGGTGGGTGATTCTAATATGCAGTTAGAAATGAGAACCTCTGATGTACTAGTAAATGAAGCTTATCCTAAACTCCACATGAGGGCATACTGCTTTCAACCACTATATTTCTTTTTAAAAAAATATTCATAAATATCCAAAAGGCTTATACTAATAACAAATGTTTAATTTTAATTGAATTACCATTGAATAACAGTTTATTCCCACCCCCAAATAGTTTTTTAAAGAAATATTAATCCACTACTTGTTCTCACAATTCCAAAACATAAAAACTACATTATAGAGTTGTTTAAAATAACTTTTTTTAAAAATGTATCTTTACTGTTGAAAGTATTACAGGTATCCTCTTTAAACTTCCATTGACCTTCTCCACCCTGGTCCTCCCTGTCCCCAGGTCTTCACTGCACTATTCTAATTAATAACTTTATAATGATGATTTAATAATCATTTAATTTTTAATGTATTGATTTTAGAGAGACATTGATTTGTTGTTCTACTTATCTATGCAATCATTGGTTTATTCTTGTATGTGCCCTGATCAGAAATTGAACCCTCAATCTTGGTGTATAGGAGGATCTCTAAACAACTAAGCTACCTGGCCAGGGCTAATGATAGTTTATTAACTAACTGTTTTGCATTACTGCATGCCCAATAGTAAATTACTTTACATACATTTCATTTAACTCCTACAATGACCTATGAGGTAAGAATAGTACATATTAATTCTTTATCAGAATACCTGACCTCTAATGGCTCAGTAAAGAGTAACTAAAATGATAATCATTACTTTAAATGATATTTTTAAAATATTTTTTAAATTAATTTCAGAGAGAGGAAGGAAGAGGGAGAGATAGAAACATTAATGATAGATAAACATCCATCAGTTCACCCCCTAATGGGGATCAAACCACAACCCAGGCATGTGCCCTGACCTGGAATTGAACCGGCAACCTCCCTGTGCATGGGATGATGCTCAACCAACGGAGCCATACTGGCTGGGCCCTTCAAGTATTCTTATTGCTAATAGTCAATGTTATAATAAAGCTTATCCTGATTGGAAGCCATTTTACCACTGGTAGGAATTATAGAGAATGAACACTGATGTATTTTAGAACTGCAGTTAACATATATTTTTCTCACTCAGAAGGAAAGACCAAAGATGGTAAGAAACTGGATTAGAAGGAGAAGGGAGGCAGAGGGCCTGATCTGCTGAGAAAAGAAATGAGGAGGTAGGTCTGTGACTTGCAAAAAAGACAAAATCAGATGTTTCTTCAGTGCCAGCTGTTGAGTATTTCAGGGACTCCTCTGCACTGCCCCTGAGTGAGGAAAGACACACACATCTGTTTGATGATATTTGAAATGCCTTTGACAAGGTGGGAGTCGAGCTAGTGTCTAAAATTAGAGAGAAGAGGCTTAAAAAGAAAACGCAGGGTGAAAATTTCAGATGATATGTCATCAATCAAGTGCAAATGAATGGCGTTCGTTATTTTTCTGTTCTGATAGAGGAGTTGGGGTGAGGGGAGCAGGAGGATTTTATAGTAGGTGACTCAGAACAACAAAGGTGAGGAGGAGACCTTTAAGGGATGGACCACGTTCTCCTGAGCTGGATCTGGGGGCTTCCCCTTGAGGCCAGCACCTGTAGAGGCCAGCACTAGGCCGTCTTGGCCTGTGTGAAAAGCAGATAGGGCCATAACCGGTTTGGCTCGGTGGATAGAGCATCGGCCTGCGGACTCAAGGGTCCCACATTCGATTCCGGTCAAGGACATGTATCTTGGTTGCGGGCACATACCCAGTAGGGAGTGTGCAGGAGGCAGCTGATTGATGTGTCTCTCTCATTGATGTTTTTAACTCTCTATCCCTCTCCCTTCCTCTCTGTAAAAAAATCAATAAAATATATTTTTTTTAAAAGCAGATAGAGCAGCCCCACAAAAGCTACTCGGTGGTATTTTTCCATTGTTTTATTTTAAAGTATAATTACCTTCTCTGAAATAAAAAGTATTAATTGAATTATTGCTGTAGCTTTCATTATAACTATAGCTTTAAACTTGGACAGGTGAACATCTGTTTATTTTTAGACTCAGATTTGGAGAACAACCAAGAGTTTAATATCAAATACATTTGAGTATGCCAGGAAGTTACAGCCTATCAAGAAACAAACTTTTCCCTTGACACAATAAATATTTAAGAAAGAAAGAAAAAAAGCAGGAACTCGGAAGGGAGAGGAGTCAGAAGAGATATTTTGGGATACTTGGACACAGCAGATCTGAATTTAGGAAGGGAGGGAGCTAAGAGTTGCTTGGTTTATTTCAGTAACAGGAAGGCAAGAACCAAGTGTTCCCAGAAATGTATCAAAGCTCCCTTCAGGCAAAACACATTCATATTGATGTAGAGCTTCAGACTAGCTTCTCTAACAGTCACTTCTAAGCTACTTCATACTCATGCAGTGTTGGGTGGACTGTTTGCCAGAGACCACGGACCTGATGGGGCTTTTGTTTGTTTGTTTGTTTGTTTGTTTTTAATATTTTTATTGATCTCAGAGAGGAAGGGAGAGGGAGTGAGAGATAGAAACATCAATGATGAGAGAATCACTGATCGGCTGCCTCCTGCACACCCCACAGTAGGGATCTAGCACACAACCCTGGGCATGTGCCCTGACTGGGAATCAAACCGTGACCTCCTGTTTCATAGGTTGATGCTCAACCATTGAGTCACGCCGGGTGGGCCGGGCCTGATGTTTTCATTTGCACCATGATGACAGGAGAATATCATAAGTTCCCCCAAAGGTTGCAAAATTGAGAATTAGGAAGCAAGGTGAAGAATGCAAAGGAAGAGGCCATGCTGATAAATTGGTGTGTCGTCGGCCAGGAGGAGGTATTTGTAATTGGGCAGGGAGGACGGAGGGAGAGTCAGTCACATGGAACATAGTTGCTAGTTTTCATAGAGCAGATCATTTGAAGGGCAATCCTCACCATTAACACAGCCTCACAGGACTGACAAAGAAAATTCCACCTCCTTCTTCTTTGAAGTCAGTCTAAATGGGAAAGGAGCTGAACTGCTATCTACAAGTATAGAGACTGAGTGGAGAATGAGAGAAACAGATATAAGTCCTTCAAGGCATCACAGGATGGCTCGCCTCTGGCCTCTCCCATTTTAGGGTGTTGCAACCACTAGAATGAGCATCAAGGAAGATGAGAGGAGTTGGACCATAGGAGAAGCATGGAGACCTACTTCAGTTTATTTTTAAATCTACACCATTATGTGTAGAATGTGGGGGTGGTGGGCAACAGATTAGGCTTTTGCAGTGTTGCCAAGTTTCAGAATGGGAAAATGTTTCAGAAAAGCAGGAGCCTAATTATTCAACCTTTTAAGAGTCAACTCTTGAATTCCCCCAAAATGGGGGCCATTGCTTTTGTGAAATTATCTTATGGTAGGTTGAGATGTTTGTCACAGCTACAAACCAAGAGGTTTTCATTTAAATGCCGGCCGCGTGGAAGCTTTATTTTTATTTTTACTTTTCAAATGTGCTTTATTCCAGCATTATAATAAACTCTAAGTCCCAAGTATTAGCCGTGATTAATCAAAGCAGTTGGGTATACAATATTAGATTGATTTCAAAGGAAGTCTTACTTTGGTGTCCAGGGGAGAGGAAATACTTTGGTTAAATAAAAATTGTGTGAAAAAGAATGGGAGTTGCCATATTGAAAGGACCAGCTGGTTGCACCAACCTCCCAGACAGAGCCCGGCTCCAGAAAGAGCTTAGGCTATAAAAGGAGCATCAGTGTCGGGGGCGTCTCAGGGCAAACCACCACGTGCATTGTTTAAACCAGAGTCTTGGTGTATGTAAAACAAAGTTCCTTCTCTGCACTGGGGCAGATGGGAAAACTGAGACGTGGCAAAGCACACTGGCTTTTTTTCTTGAATCACATCCTATATAATACAAGGCTAAAATGCAAATTGACCTAATGGCAGGACAACAGGTCACTTTAACTCGCACTGACCTCCAGAGGGCAGACGCTCAACACAGGAGCTGCCGCCTGGTGGTCAGTGCACTCCCACAGGGGGCGTGCCAATCAACCAGAAGCTGGCTCACAGCTGGCGAGCGCAGTGGCGGTGGGGGAAGCCTCTCCAGCCTCTGCGGCAGCACTAAGGATGTCCAACTGCCGGCTTAGGCCTGCTCCCCATGGGCCTAAGTCAGCAATCAGATATCCCCCGAGGGCTCCTGGACTGTGAGAGGGCACAGGCTTGGCTGAGGGACCCCCCAAGTGCACGAATTTTGTGCACTGGGCCTCTAGTACTGCATAAAGGTACTCAACAGCTGAAAACACTATGATTCAAGTGATGATCATGTCTTCCTGATGGGGAATGCACACCTGCCTTCTGATCAAGAAGAGTCACTTACAAAGGATGGAGAACAGTGCCAGCTCTCTCCTTGTCCAGGGGCTCTGGGATACATTATTTTAATAGCCTCTGCTTTCAGAACTGTAATTTAATAAACAGTAAATTTGGCTTGGTGGGAGAGGTAGAAAGGTAGGAGGTATTTTTAAGTAAAGGAGTAAACATGGGTCTCTCCTATGAGCTGTGGGGCTGAGGCACATTGTCTTGAGTTCAACAGAAGGCATCAAGCTTTATGAATTCCTATAGTCCCCTCGGATGCTAAGATGTGTGCTAGACAGAGCTCCCCAACTTGAACTAGATCAATGCAAAGGCAGCAACCAGATCCTCCAACAGCCCAAGGTGGTTTATCACAATCTAGGAAAATCTTCCAGACCACTGAGACCTCCACTAAATCTTATTTCCTATGATACAAGGGTCCTCTATATTATTCTGTTAATCATTTGAAAGCCATCTAGACAGTGACAAATTCATTATGCAAGGATTAAAAAGATTGTTTTCTTATCTAGAAGATGCCAAGTACACACATTTTTCTTTCTTAGCATTTTCCTATCACATGGGTGAGAGGAGAATAGCAAATACAACCTCCCCACTAATATCACAGTATAAATCTCTAAAACCACTCTCTGCGTGTTTTTTTTTTGTAAAACTTAAATATATTGTCTGAGAGTTAAGACATTCAAAATTTCTATGATTTAGATATATGCTTTACAAAGCTTGAGTAAATTAATTAAAAGACTAAGATAATTGTTTCATTTGATTTCCTATCGATACTTAAGCAGAACATACTGTTTGGACTCCCTTTATAGAAAAATAAAAATTTCAGCCCTAGCCACTCAGGTATTCATTCAATTATTCACTTAAAAATGTATTAAACTTGTATTCTGTAGTATTGTGCTAAGTACTATAGATGTACTTGAATAATTCATAATTCAATGAGTGCAAAATGTGGCTCGGTGGCTTAAAAACTCAAGAACTCAAAAGACAAGAAAATGAATGATTGGAGAATAAACATTGTTAACAACAGAGTTGCACAAAGTAGGAGTGAGGGATGGAGAGAGTTAGGAAATAACTCAAAATAAGTGGAACAACTGGAACAAAAGCAGAAGGTACCTGAACGATTACGGTGGAAGATGAGGGTGGGAAATGCAAGAAGGACCATATCATGCCGAATCTCTGACATGTGAAGGAGAGAACTGTATTTTATAGGATGATGGATGCTTGAGAAAGTATATGTGAAGGAGAGAACTGTATTTTATAGAATTATTACTTGGCTATAGTGTTGTAGCCTCAGTACAAGGGAGATTTGGAGGTGAGTATAAATGGAAGCTGAAAATAGATTTAGGAAACAGTTGCCATAATCCAGATGAGAAATGACTGAAGCTTGAGTTAAGGCTGCTCAAATATTGTCTAAGAGTTGCTGCGATGAGACACCTGACAATTAATTAAATCCAATGGAAGAAAAAGAAGAGAGGAAAATCAGATGACTGACATTTCAAACACGAGTGATTAGCAAAATTAGGGCACCATTCACTGAAATAATGTAAATCCTAAGAAATTTTGACAGTTGAGGAAACAGTGGTGATGGTCAAGGAGATGGTCATACAGGTTGGACAAACTGGTTCAAATTAGGCAATAGAGAATTTTGCATCTTTTCAAGGTGGTTTATATTTTTATGAAAATATTTCCTTTTCTCCCAGGTAATAATTCCTTGTCCAGAGCCCCCCAAAATATTAAAGAAGATTTTTTGAATTTCTAACATCCAAATTATTACACATCTTCAAAATTGTTGATCTATGTTTTTATATGCTTTTATAATGCAACTACAGTTTTAGAAAATGGAATAGGGGAGAGTTTCAGAGAATATCATTTAACAGGTGGATTAACATGTTATGCCATTTTACCAAAAACAAAAAACAAAAAACAAAAAGGAGGGGGCAGGAGGACATCTGTAATGATTCCAACAATAAAGATAATTTTTTAAAATCTAATACTTCTATCTCTATTAATCTTTTATTCCTGTTAACTAACAATTTTTGTTTCACAATACCTTTTGAGAAATACAGAACTTTGAATTGAATGTTAACTAACATGTTAGGCACTAACTATATGTTAGTATTTTCCACTTCTTCAACTACACTATGTATTTAAAAAAAAAAGTAACCTCCCCAAGGTCACTGGCAAGCTACTAGCAGGAAAATTACATAAACCCCGGCTGGCCTGACTCCAAGGACAAACATGATGATGCTAAGGAATTCGGGATGTATTTTTGGTTTCACTATATATAGGATCTGTATATGGGGTAATGCCCCCTTTCTCTCTGAATCCCAGTTCTCTCATCTGTAAAAGGACAACAGATACCCAACAGATCACATATGAAGTTAAAGTGATAATTGTCTGTGCAAAAATATGTATAAAGTGCTATATAATTACATCTAATATATAAAATATGTTATATATACAGGATGGGGAAAGGTTTACTGTTGTTTGTATGGAAAATAATATAATTAATAAATAATACAATAATAAACTCTGGAGTACTCATAACTGTAAACCTACTTTTGCCGCACCCTGTGTGTGGTTTACATTTTTATGAAAATATTTCCTTTTTAATATATTTTCATATATATATATATATATATATATATATATATATATATATATATAAACTTCATTCCATCTTTTGGTAGTAATTAAGTGCCTGCCTAGTGACTTGTCACTCTGGTGATTTGTCTAGGATTAAGATGGAAAACATCACTTTAACACAGAAATGTAATATAAACCACAAATACAAGCCATAAATGTCATTTTAGAATTTCTAACATGCTACATTTTTTAAAAAAGTAAACCGAAATAAGTAAATTTAATTTTAAAAATACATTGTTTCAAAATAATAATATGATTTCAAAGTATGATTTAATAAATCAAACATGTCTTTGTATAGCCAATATAAAATGTATACATCGGCCATTTTACAGGATTTTTCCATTCCAAATCTCAAAGTCATGTGTCTATTTTAACTTCTAGGCAGTGATGGCGAACCTATGACACGTGTGTCAGAGGTGACACGTGAACTCATTTTTTTGGTTGATTTTTCTTTGTTAAATGGCATTTAAATATATAAAATAAATATAAAAAATATAACTCTTTGTTTTATTATGGTTGCAAATATCAAAAAAATTCTATATGTGACATGGCATCAGAGTTAAGTTAGGGTTTTTCAAAATGCTGACACGCTGAGCTCAAAAGGTTCGCCATCACTGTCTAGTGTATTAGTGAGGATTCTCCAAAGAAACAGAACCATGAAGACTTCTATAGGAGTTGGTTCACGTCATGACAGAGGCTGAGAAGGCCTACCATCAGCTGTCTGTAAGCTGGAGACTCAGGAAAGCTTGTGGTGTGATGGAGTCTGAGTGGGTGGGGCTGAGAACCTGGGGAGCCAGTGGGGTCATTTCAGTGAAAGGGCCAAGAAGCTGCGATGAGATGTCTCAGCCCAAGCAGTGAGACAAGAAAGTAGGACCCTTTGTCCCATTCAGGTCCTCAGTGGATTAGATGATTCGCACCGACTTTGGGGAGAGCCAACTACTGAGTCCAGCAATTAGAACCCTGATTTCCCAGAAACACCCTCACAGGCATTCCCAGAAATAATGTTTCCTCTGGGCACCTGTGGCTAGTCAGTTGACCTAAATTTAACCATTACAATCAGGCTACCGCTTGAGCCCTTTACCCATTGTCATTACAACTTGCAAACCATTTCTCTGTTCCATTATGTGTTGATTTTTGAGAATTGATTCTCAAAGGACAATTGATTTTTTTACATATCCTTTGTCAGAGGAAAGCTGTAATGTATCATATACATACTGGAAACACTAAGCTTTAGCTTTGGAATATTTGAAACAAATTCTATGACAATATGCTTGTTTGTGTGTGTGTGTGTGTGTGTGTGTGTGTGTGTGTGTGTGTGTTTTCAGCACTTAGCTCTTTCTGTTCTGCATATTAAGAGCCTGGTGCTCAGAGACACAATTTTTAAAATGTTTTCATAAGCAAATCATGAATATTTAAATTCATACAGAGAAGATTGGCTTATGATGTTCCAGCCTATCCTAAAACATGCTGTACTTTCAAACTCTGGCTCACTGCTCACATTGGATTGAATGGCCAGTATTTTTCTACTTGAGCTATCACTTAGAAAACTTGTTAATAACTATTGCTGCTTGGGTGAAAAAAATTTTTTTAAAAGAAATAAAATTTCAAACTATGAAAGTTACAAAACAGAGTTTGCGGATTCACTCACACGTTTGAGCACTGAGAGCATACAGTGCTGTGGTTTAGAGGAAATGTTTAAGCAGATCTAAATAATGACTGTCCCTGCAGTCACTAATTGTCACATCTCTGGGAAGGCTACAGGCATTTTAGAAACACACCCTGGCTTCAAAGCCATCCTCTCTGAACAGGCCTTCACTGCCTGGCAGCAAGTTAACTGGGTCACACTTCACCTGAAGAAATCCAATTGCACCTCACAGAGTATGTAAGTGCTTGCAAAACCCAGTGCAGAAATCTAGATAATTGATCTGATACTTCATATAAAATACACTGCTGTCAGATAAAGCCAGATAATGTAGGCATGAATAACATTTTAGTATTGAATTTTGGGAATAATTGAGTGTCATAAGATTCCATTTAAAATGTATAGATATTCTAAAAGAAGCCTTACTAATATGAAGTGACTCACTCTCTGAATTAAAGCTGAATTGAAGCTTAAAGGTAGTGTTTAGTCTAATAAGTGTGTTATTATTGTAAAACGCCATTCACGTTTTAACACTAAATGGCAATCACACAAAAATAATAGCTCACGTATTGAGGAGTTACTAGTCTGTGCCAGGCATTGTGCTAAAAAGCTTTCCGTGGATTCTTGCACATAAACCATAATGGAGGTGTCACAATGCCATCCCTGCATGCCTCACGAAGGCCTGCATGGCATCATTCCAAGACAGCCCACGCTGGAGCCCTTGGGTGACTGGTGTTAACGTACAACATTCAAACCTGTAACGAATTTTTGTGAGTTTATTTGAGCCAAACTGTGGACAATTGCCAGGAAGCAGAATCTCAGTGGATTGGGATAATGCTCGGAGAATGGCAGTTCTTCACCTTCTTTTATACATTACAGTGAAAGGGGGAGCCCTACGTGAGTTACAAGAAATCCATTGGTGATAGGTGAGGGAGGCAGGAGAAAGCAAGAGGGAGGAGGACCTCTGGGATTGGGTTGAAATTAAAGTAAAATGATAGACACATGCTTCTTTTACTGAGGTGGGTGCAGGATAGTTAACAGTCAACAATGAACAGGATAACAATAACAATGAAGGAGTTTATGGTCTCTGTCCTGGCGCCCAGCCCATTTGGTTTTGCCCTGAAAGGTCTGGAAAAAGGGAAGTTACCAGTTACCCTGACATTTCACAGGCAAGTTATCTTAGATGCAAAAAGACAATAGGCTCAGTTAAGGTAAAGATTGACTTTTGTCAGGGCAGATGCTGGCCTAGGACATGGCTACCCACTATAAATTGCTTTTAGTTAAAGTTTTAATTTCAGACCATCCTTTGTGGTTATTTTAGGTCTCTGAGTGTGCAAGACTGTCAGGTTAGCATGCGGCCTTTTTTTTTCCATCCGCATTGGTAAGATGGTGCCTTGGAACCATTCTGGAATTAAGAACTGATTATTTTCCTTAGCATTTAGATGACAAATATTATTCTGAAATGTTTTCAGTAAAATGACTAAGAATAATATTGAATTTTCTTTTCTTACATGCAGACCAGCAGGCTTTGTTTGCATCTAAGATACATCTTCAGTACTTTTGCTTTTGTGAGTCTTACAAGCATTTTTTTTCCCGCTGTTCTTGTTCATCTTCACCTAAGTATATTTTTCCCATTGATTTCTAGAGAGAATGGAAGGGAGGGCAGGACGGGGAGAGAGAGTGAGAGAAACATTGATTGCTTGCCTCCGCATGTGCCCAATGAGGGCTGGGAATCAAACCTGCAAACAGGTACATGTCCTTGGCGGGAATTGAACCCACGACCTTTCAATGCGCAGGATGACACTCTAACCACGGGGGCCACACTAGACAGGACTTGCAGCTTGCAGGCATTATTAACGGGGGTTTTAAATATTTTCCTTGCCCCATTGTACATTGTTAGGTTAGGTGGCTCAGGAGGCGGTGCAAGAAATAGAGTCCAGTGAATCAGAAAAGAAAGGAAAGGAAAGTTTATTCTGCGTCCCTGGGAGACCCACGTACCCCCAAAGACAGGGCACGTGGATTCACGCCAACATGGAGGGGGGCGCTTTTTTTATACTGTGGTTGGGTGAGGGCAGGGGCCTGAACTGAGGAAGTGTCCGCAGCAGGGATCATCACACATTCAACTGAGGGAGTCTCAGCCGCAGGGGGTGGGCGGGACATTCAGGAATGGGTCAGTATCTGTGTGGGGATCGCTGTGAATTCAGGGAGAAGAAGCAGGTATCTGTGTCTGGCACGTTGACCTGTGAGAAATCCCAGATCTGTGAGAAATTCCAGGGGGAGTCCATTGTCTCATCACATGCCTGCATGTATCCGATCCTGGGCTCTCTCCAACCTAACATACATATATTTCTCGAACACAGTGAATGAGATAACATACAAGTCTCACAGCCTTTGCCATTATTGTCATTTCCTCCCTTCCAATACATAATAAATAAATTAGAGAGTATTGGAGCCTTTAAATTAACAAAAGGTTAAATAAAATTTTACGATCTACCTTGCTGATATTCTGGCTGGCACCACATTTTGAGTAATACATCATTAGAGAAATCACCCTCTAATGCATAATTATAATATTATGATGGGAGAGTTGTTACTTAGCGGCACCTCCTTAAATAGACTGTTAGCCCTGGGAGCCTTAAACAAGCCCCGTGAATTTCCTTTCCAGGGTTGCCGAGGAAGCTCTGCAAAAGGCCCCAGGAACTGAGACAAAGTTAATAGCTTCAGGTGACACTTGCCCATTAATTTCGTAAGCCTGAGGCATTAAATGCAAGTCATTGGCTTGTCAAATTACATCATTATTATCTTGCAAAACATTTCAATGAATTCAGTTCAGATTAAAGAGCCAAGATGTACCTGTGAGTGGAAAGAAGTTTTAAGGTTAAATTCATCATACACATAAAAACTGAATTCAAATTTGAACATTTCCTCCCTAACCCCTTTTCCGCCACCAGTAAAACACCTTCCAATTATTTCAGACTGTCTGAGTTGAAAGGGTTGTTGCATGATATACAGATATGGTTTTCACTACTAGCTGCACTCAGTCAATATACAAAGTTATCTACCACAAAGAGGCAAACTACCGCCTTCTTTTTTATTTGAATAAAAACATTTTTGGCAAGACAGTCTTTATGTTTTATTTGACTTCCTGCCTTCGCTTTATCCCTGTATACAAAAAAAGGAAAAGGTTTTATTTATTTTTTCCCAAGTTATTTCGACCTGACCAAGGGACCCTGTGCTGAGGAAAGCAGAATTTGTACCTGTGGGGGATTAGTCCAGTCTAAGAATGTCACTTGTAAAAGAATATATATGAAGGTAACTTATTTTATTAAAAATGTATTGATTGATGTTAGAGAGAGGAAGAGAGGGAGGCAGAGAGAGAATGAGAGAGAAAGAGACATCTATTCATTGTCCCACTTCGTTATGCATTCATTGGTTGTTTCTTGTATGTGCCCTGACCAGGGATCAAACCTACAACCTTGGTGTATCAGGATGATGCTCCAACCAACTGAGCTACTAGGCCAGGGCCTGAAGGGAGCCTATTAAAAAATATCAGGCTCCTCAGAAGGTGAATTGTTGAAATACGCCTCCTACTGGCTCAAATGTGTCACTGAGTATAATGAACTTTTATCCCAGAGCAACCGTCAGTCAGTTGACTCAATTCTCTTGCCTTGCTCTTATTAAGCTTTTAAAACACATAAAAAATAAGGTGATATCTTTCTTTTAACAACGCTGTAAGCCTTTGTTTTTCACTGTCTACTGGTGAGGAACAGTTAAATGCCTTTGCCAAGGTCACATGGCAAAAACAGGGCAAGCTGAGGACAAAGCCAAATCCCTAATTTGTTTTCTGGTCATCCTTCCAAGAGAGATCAAAATCAATCATATCATTCTCTGCCATAAAGATACATGACTAATCTTCAGACTGCAGTATCAAGCAAAGACGCAAAATAGGGTCCGGAAAGACAAAGGTAACAGATAACTGTCTGCCTGAAGTAACTTTTATTTGGTTCTAAAGACTTCAGTGAGACTACAAACCATGTCAAGACAACACCTCTGCACAATCAGGAGGAATGGAAGGCGATCTGAATCCCAGATTAAGACCAGTTAAGATTGTTAAGCCTTGGCAGACAGTACAAACATTTTCAATGTAATACAAACTACCTCACTTTTACTGCTTCCTTTGTTAATATCCTTACCACCACTAAGGCAATGATGAATGACAAGCCTTTGAAAGAAATAATTGGTGCAACTAAGAAAAATGAAAAGAGAGAAGAAAAGAGAGGTGGAGCTGGAAATGGAAGCACTGAGAACAGCTGTGGGAGGTTGCACACACACACAGCTACAATGCACAGATGTTCGGAAGAGTCTCATTCCCCATTTTGGCATTGTTTTGTCAAGTTTGACTATAATTTATAAATCTCTCTGGTCCTTACATATGCCCTTTTGGTTTAGATTTTGACATTACACATCTATATCTTCATTAAGAGATTAAAAAGACTAAAACTACGTTTTTAGTGTTTCTGTAAAGGAGAAAAAAGAGTGGGAAGGAAGGAAGGGAAGGTGGAAGGGAGGAAAGGAGGTACGGAGAAAGGGAATTCAATAAGAACTCTCCATCTGTGATTTCCTTCATAACTGAGTAAGACAATTCTTTTGGAAATGGTTGACACTTAAATCAATGAATAACCCTAACCTGCCTGGAGAACAAAGGGTTCAGGAGCATCTGTCACCGTCCTCATTGACAACAGCTGCAGGTTGCCTGGTACAGTGTAGCTGTCTAACACAATCCCTGGCACAGAGAAGGTCCCAAATAAAACGCTTATTGAATGAAAGAATGAATGAATGTAGTTAAAAACAAAATAACAACAACAAAAAAAACCTATTGAGTGGACCTTTCTGTTCTCATCTGACACCTGGCCAAATACATACTTCAAAGATGTGAAAACGTCTCTCTTAACATATGTATTTGAACATTGTAATAACAAGAGATCCAGAAGAAAATATGTTAGAGATAAATTTTTGGAAAACAGTGGAAAACCAGAAATACGTACCAACTCCCCTACTTTTTAAAAAAATTTCTGATGTTTGTTGGCATGTTGAATTACATAAACACAGCATATGCTCACATATGGTCTTGTAGAAATACTACATTTTCTGCTAAACTATCAACTATTGGAACATACGGAGGTTTGCAGGTAAAGCAGGAATGCTGTTACAGAAGGAACCAGTTGAGATGGCAGTCATCCAGTGTTGAATTCTCTATGTCAGCAGTTCTCAACCTGTGGGTCGTGACCCCTTTGGGGGTTGAACGACCCTTTCACAGGGGTCGCCTAAATACATCCTGCATATCAGATATTTACATTACAATTCATAACAATAGCAAAATTACACTTATGAAGTAGCAACGAAAATAATTTTATGGTTGGGGTCACCACAACATGAGGAACTGTATTAAAGGGTCGAGGCATTAGGAAAGTTGAGAACCTCTGCTCTATGTGCTTAATCAAGGCACTGCCCCACCTCTGGCCCTAGGATCCCTAGGAAAATAAGTGTACTATGGGAATTCTAACTTTACCTCAGTTTTCTTCTTTATTGGAGTACACCATTGAAGGGAAGATGACTGTTATTCATTTTCACCTCCTTTATTAATAGAACTTCTATTTCTATTCAAATGAAAATGCTACTGTATTCCTCAGCCTCCTTTGCAGATAGGAATGGTCAAGTAAATCCAAGGTAGTTTTGAGAGGCGGTGTCCAGGAAATCTCACGTTACCCCTCTGCACTCTCCCTTACTTCTTGCCTGGAATCTGACCCTAATCGCTGCAGTTCCAGAAGCCATACCATGATTTTTGGGTGGACCTCACCAGCTATGGAATGGCAGAGAACCCTGGGTTCTTACTGGCTTCCTGATATTGACATACCAGCCCTACACTCATGTTCAGTTTTCAACATTCATGTTTATTAACTTTATCCTGAATGTGAACATGAGGTGCTCTGGATCACAGTGATTTCTTGTTCATTACCTCAGTAATTATGCCTATGGCTCCGCTCCCTCTTGCCCAGGCCTTACCCCTGGAGTGACCTGGTAGAAGCTAGGTCACATGTCTATGCTAGCAGCCAGGCACTCCACAGATGAGGAAAAGACAATAGTTTTCTCCACTTACCTTCAAGAAGGAGACCTCCGTCATTCCCACAGAAAAGAGAGGGAAAACATCGCTAATGGATGGCAAGGGTCCTGAGCTCTCACTGTAACATTTTGGAATACATCTTTCCAGGGGCCAGATAAACCCCTGGTATGTCTGGGGGCTTCTAAGATAAAGATGTCTCCAAGCTCTGAGCGTCATCTCATTTCAAAGGGAAACACTTACAGAAATATGCTTCCGTCTTCCTGAGACCTTGGTCCTTAGCCTAAGGCTGTCACTGCTACTAGTTGCTAGGGCTGCTCCATTAAAACAACCAGAGGTGGTTATCACAAGGTGGTTTTATTTACCTGCAGGAGCTAAAGGAGACAGGGCATTGTATTCAAAGTTCTGGCTCCCTGAAGGGAGGCTTTGTCATTGCTTAGACACACTATTTGGTCAATTGCATGTTGATTTCTTCTTCTCTGCAGCTGGCCACATTTATCTGGTTGAGTTTCTCCCAGCTCATTCTGTTTACAGCTGCATCTGCAAAAACACTGTGCTTCATTTTAACATTCAGTGAGAAATAACACTTAGAACTGCCCAGACCTTGAGACCCTTGAACTATCTATCAACCATTTGGTTCTTTCTGATCTGTGCAATTAAGTAGAAAATGGCTAAAATCTAATTCTCATGGTAAGTGAAGAGTTAAATGTTCCTAGGAAAAGTGAGGCAAGCATTTTCCATCTTTAGATTGGATACACATCCATGGCTGGGGAGGATGGGGGAGGGAGGAGGCTGCTGCATTTTACAAGAGAACTGGAAACTACAGAAAACTTAGGTCTCTCTTCACAACAGGCTAAATGTAGCCTCTACAAAAAAGAATAAATCTTTTTGTGTTCAAGCCACTGTAATCACATTTTGTTGCTAGCACCAAAACACAACTCCTAAATGACACAGTGGTTGACTGTAAGGTGTCAATAATTTAGATGAAATTATAGGAACAGTGACCATGACAGTGCTAGAAACATATACGGTAAAGCACTAAATATAGGAATGTTGAATGCATGCAGAAATAAATACATTAATTAGCAACCAGTAGAAGCTATGAAAAATATCCCATGTTACACAGCAAGCAAAGGGAAGAGCAGAGGACTCAATATGACTATTGCTGGAATGAATGTTCCTGCTTTTACTGTCCTATTTGGATTTTTTCTTGCTGTTCTGGTTTTATTTCAACTCTAATCCTATACATATCTTCTTCTGAAACATTCAATCTTACCACCTCCAATACTCACCTGACTAATTCAAGGGTCCACCTAAATATAGCTTTTCAGGAGCAAGCTGCAAAGGTATCTTGACTTATTTTACTATTCATTACTTTAACACTCTTTATTTAACTTGGTGCAAAACATATCACATTGTAATTGCCTATCTTCACAGCTAGTTTGGAGCTCAGTGAGGAATAAGGACGTGATATTATAAGTGACTGAATTCGCAGAATCTAGTTCAGTGACTGACTACATGTATATATCAACATGTTAATCATAATTTCCTAACGACAGTCAGCAAATGGTCTGCCGTGACTTTGGAGAATTTTTGGAGTGCATTATTTTCTGGTCATAAATAATCATTGTCCTGCGACTGCCTGCTTTGCAGTATGGCAGTGGACAAAATTACCCTCTGCAAAAGAGACAGAAGCAGATGATACAGCCCTAGGCTTGAGAACTGATTTCCTGGTTCAAATATGTTTCCTGATTCAAGATTGCACACCTAGGAGGTGAGATGAGAGAGCTGTTTTATAAAAGTGTCCAGCAGATGTACGGCAGTAATTCCCACCGTATTCGGCATTTCCTGAATGGCTCACACACCAGAGGTATAATCCAATGTAAATGATCTCATCACCCATCAGTATGAGGGCTCACAAATCCAACTTGGCCTCAAGCTAAAACTTGACATTTCAAGGTTCGCAAATGCACAGTGAGTAAGCAGTGTATTGATGACTTCCAAACGTCTCCTCTGAAACGGCCCCAGCTTTTAAGCAATGCAGGTGGCTGGGATCTAGAAATAGAAGTGGCCAGCTGCCCTTGAGGTACTTGGGGCACGGCTCCATCTTTCCTACCCTTGATTTGGCCCTGAGAAGGGAACATTTTGTGCAGAAGATAATAGAATTGACACCATTTGCATTCTGTTCATACACATACGAAAGAATGCAATGTAAAAGGTTCATTTGAAAGTATCCCTGCTAGCAGCTTCACTGGCAATGCTGTATGTGGAAAGACATAAGGCGTTCTCAGCTGTGAAACCAGAAGAACACAGAATAACCAGATTGGCAGAGACCTTGAGAGTCCCTCTAGGCATGAGCCCACGCTAAATAAAGGGTTGTTGAATTTGAGGTAAGTCCGCTAGCCTTTCTGAGTCTGTGTTTTCTTACTATGACAGGAGAGGACCAGGTTAAATTGTTGTGAACCTCCCTTCCATGTTTAACATTTTCTGATTACAAACTCTGCACAAAATTGCATTGAGAATAGCTTCATCTGTGGCCAGTGTTGATCACCCCGCATTCATTCCCTATAAATAATGTGTATCATGGACAATATTTGGGTTTGTCAAATACATCTATGATCTAGTCCTTATTTCCCCATGACACTTCCTAGCTGGGTGATCTTGGGCCAAACACTTACTCTCCTTATGTTTCTGATATTTTTGACTATAGAGAGAGATAACAATAACTTTTCCATGGGGTTAGATTAAGTTACATTATATTAAAAAGTACCTGGAGAGAGCTCATTTTTAAAGAGACATTAAATCTCTTTGCTATGATTTCCTTATGATTTTGTATTTTCAAGCACCTAAAATATATTAAAACATTATGATAAATACTTTTTTATTACATATTTCTTTTTTCAGTGGATTTTTTTTACCATTGTAAATTAAATTTTCTTATTTTCAAATCTATCCTTTGGTTGTAATTTACAGCATTACTTTATTTTACAGTGTTAAGGTCATCATTCATAGCTGTAAATGACAATCAATCAATTTGAATAACCTAGAGAAAAGGATGGAGTGGTATTTATTGGAATGACATTGCAGTGATCTAACTAAGGAAAATCAATAGGAACTAAGTAACTCAGGACCCATGGTTTTAATCTTAATATCTCTCCTTTTTTTCTCCCTTTCTCTCATTTTCTTCCTATCCCCCCCCCCTTTACTTCCCTCTGGCAGAGTTTTCTTATACATTGCCCTCTACATATTGTACAGAACATGGTTACTGGCAAGTCCAATCATAGTCTTAAAACTACTCAGAGAAGAAATAAGAATTTGTCTTTACAAACTTCAGTATTTTTTTTAAATGCAAGGAAGTATTCTGATTCGTCTGCTTTAATCACATGTTTACTCTCTGGACCAATCATAGAAGTTGGAGCTATGATCTTACAATTGGCTCAACCTGATATACACATCCCCTATAGCAAGTGTAGGGCTGAGTCTATTACTATAACAGGCAGGGTAAAATGTTTAGGACAAAACAAACAAACAAACAACAAACAAACAAAAAACCACAACAAAACAGTCAGGTAGTCAGGTGCTCTTGCTCTTGTATATGCTAGAAGTGACCAATTGTAATCCTAGTGATGACCTAAGGGGGAAATAAGCTTAACTTCAATAATAAAAAAAAAACCTCACCATATTTACCTATAAGAATCATGCTCTGCTATCTCATTATAACTTAGAAATTATAATTGGGGTAAGTCATAAATGTAAAATAGTTGTATTTGCTATTGAATGCTTTTCTTTTCTCTTTTTCATATGGTAAATGAAAAAAAATAAAGATGGCCATTTGTAGAAACATGTCTAATGTCAAGGGCATAAAAAAGACGATTTTATTTTTCTAAATGTTTTATCGCTAGAAACTAAATTCCTTTTAATGGGTAAATGCAATAGTCATATGGTCTTACAAAAAATAAAGCTTGTCCTGGAGGAGATTGCTCACTCAGAAATACAAACAGGGGAGAATGAGTGAGTTCAGTTCTCTTCCAAAGGATACATTTATACAAGAGAAAGACGAGTCCACATTGGGTGTCTGAAAAGAAAGTGGTCTGAGGTACACAATTACAGATAGGACTGGCGATCTGAATTGAAATAGGAAAAGATTGTCGTCTTAATTGGCTGAAAATAGCTCAGTCCATTAATAACTAAGACTGCAATGAGGTTTCCAAAACGATTGCTCATTTTCTAATTAAACCTGAAACTATTCTTGTGAAGTGTCTGGGAGCCAGCAATAATGATCCCTCTTTTGTGACTAAAGCGGCACAGTGTCTGTGAGGTGAGGCAGTTTAAGTGTATAATCGAATCAGTAGCCCTTAAGAATAGATGCAGAAAGTGATGAGCAGAAAGTGCCTTTTTCTTTGCATATGGAGATGCCAGTAGATAGGCAAAGCAGCTGGAATGTAGAGACAGAAAGTTTGATTTGGAACCAGGAAACTTGGAAACTAAGTGTAGTTTTCCAACTCATAAAAACCAGAACTCGGGCAAGTTAATCACATTACCTACGTTATCCATGAGTTGGAAGTAACAGCAATCCCTTTACAGCACTGTGGAGATAATTAAGTGAGAATACATGTATCTTGACATGATGGAGAGGTGATGGTGAACTCACGGTTCCTCCTTTTCTTCCGAACTCTCCCTGCAGTGAGGGCGTATCATCCGGGTTGATCAAGACTAGGAAGTCATTTCAGGGCTCAGCCTTAATAGGTGACACTTCTCAAAGATTTGTAAGATTAATGCCCGTGACCACTGCAGCTTCTAATCTGGATCTGAGCACTCTAAAGTATGGAATCTCCCTTTTGGAATAAGAACATACCTATGCTAAGCATCTTTTTCTTTCTTTGTAAGTGCCTTTGAGAGAGAGAATAAAGACTAACCGGAGTCAATTTCAAGCCAACTATCTTGATTCTTTCGGTGTACGGTAAAAGACAATGAGGCCCCAAAAGAGTATACGATATATTAAAGTCAATAAATCAATGAGGGCTCAGATTGAGTTATCTATCTCTTTAAGAATGGAGCCCAGCACATATCTCTTTATATTTTTAAAGACGATCTTATTTCAGGTATAAAAAGGGTGATAGAGTTGAAGTTCCCTTGGCCACCCACAGAATAAAAGCTCCGGATGGGCTCTCTGAGCCAGCTTTATCTCTCATCGATAAAAGCTAACCTGTCAAGAAGTCTGAAATATAGTATCTATAGCTCCATCCTCTGCAGCATAGAGGACAGCATAGAAGAGAGGCAGAACTGTGCCAAGTGTCAACAGCACAAATGCCAAAGAAAATAAGTTACACACACAGGCTCCTCCAAGTGGTTCAGCCTCGCTCCTTAGAATTCTGCTTGTGGCTTGAGGTCAAAAGCTTTGACTAGTAATGCCCATTTGTGTTGATTTCTCTCTTATGTGTATATATTTCTTCCAGGGTCCATGTCGAAATGGGTCAATCTCAAGAAGAAGGTAATCCTTGATCCAAGGCTAATACCAATTTAAAGTCCCAAATAGAATAAACAGACACAAAACCCCTCGTGAAATGTAAAGCACAATCTACAACTTTACTCCTAACCCCACACTTTCCCTGCAGCTTTCTCACTTCTCTCTGTAAGTCAGAAAGTGATACATTTTAATTCCCTTTAACATTTTCATAACGAGACAAGTGCACTTCCACTGTTCAGGAGAGCTACTGGCTGGTGGGTTTCCTCAGAAGTAACAGCACCAAGAAGAGAAGGCTGGTGAAACCGTGTTCAGAAATCCAAGCACTCAAACTGATGACCTGACTTCATAAGATTTTCCAAATAATATGATGTTTTTCAAAATTAATCAAAGTGATTCTTTTTCTGATCATTTTTGTTACTCTTTGTATTCTTTCACTCAGTCCATGCCACTTGGGAGAGGGGTGAGCAAATCAAAGAGCACAGAATGAAAAGATAAAGTCTCATCAGCCTTTGAGTTTTAAAATAGGTGACAGAGACATTTTGGAGAGAAAAAAAACATTTAAGTTGTGAGGAACTTGGCTTTGAATAACAAGATCAGAATCCTGACAGTTTAAGAAATAAAGTCTATACAAAAACAATAGAACAATGAGTGATCAATTTGATGTTTTTTTCCATGAATCCATACTAAATGAAGACCTAGAATTCAAAGTGTAAGAAGCCAAAGAGAATTAGAACTAGGTGTAGGCCCTCCAAAAGGGACCTGTACCATGTCTTTCTAATCATCTCTTCCTCAGACTAATTCCCATGGTCAGGTATGTAATGAGATTTGTGAGTGAGTTTTAGGATACAGAACACAAGGAACTTCTGCACATCAAGCTGGGCAAATTCCTGGGACTTGTGAAGTCTTGATATGCATCCTTTTGCTGGTATAGCATAAGGACCAGTGTAAGTGTCCTAAGGCTGTTGTGCCAAAATACCAAACTGAGTAACTTAAACAGTTCTGGAGGCTAAAAATCCAAATTCAAGGTGTCAGCAGGGCCTTTCTTTTTCTGAGAGTCTGATTCTCTATGAGAATCTTTCCTGTCCTCATCCTAGTGCCTGCTGATGGCCAGCAATCCTCCCTGTTCCCAGGCTTTATTGATGGCACTTCAACATATGCCTCTGTAGTTACATGGCTGTTGTTTCCCTGTGTGTCTGTCTGTCTGTCTTCACTTTGTCTTCTGATAAAGACATCAGCTGAACTGCATTAGGGCCCACTCTAATGAGTTCATCTTAACTTGATGACATTTACAAAGATCCTATTTCCAAATAAGATCATGTTCCCTGGTACCAGGATTTAGGACTTCAGCATATCCTATGGAGGGACACAATTCAACCCATAAAGGGCCACGGAATAAACATTGTTGTCTGATGCATCTATACAAAATTTCTTAGACAGTTACAGAAAGCTCTTGTAGCTCAGAAAAAACTCAAGATCAATTCTTTTCATAGCTGCAAAGAGTGGTATGAAAGTGGTGAAAGAGGGCTGGGACTAGAGAGGACTTATCATGGGATACAGTGCCCGTGACTGCCTTGTATGTGCCCAGAGACCATTAGAGAACATGGCTTTCTCATCAGATGGAATCATACAGACCCTGAGGCCCACAATCAGGTGGGATGGTGTAAATTTCAGAAGCTGTCAGGATAGAACGATGACTGAGAATTACAATGTCCTATTCTATTTCCATTGATGACTCGATGCTGCTGGAGGCCCTCTTGAAAGTAGAGCTAACAGGGACCCTGGAGATAAATTGGAAGAGAAAAAACTTTGAATTGACCAAGAAGCATTCAACTGAATGTATGGGGCTTTCCCTCAGGTTGACTAAGATTAAACATTTTCCTGCTGGATGAAATGAGAGGGGAAGGAAGAAAAAAGGCATGTGTTTGAAGAAACAAAGAAAGTGACATTTCCTGTCAACATGAATTTGTGCTCTGACATTTATACATGTTACCTATTGAATAAAGGTGGAAGAAACCATCTGGGAAACACTGGGAAAAGCTGTATCAATGCAGAAACTGTCTTTCGTAGGACCTGTTGCCAATGTAAAAATACAGAGCACATGAGACTGGAGCACTGAAACATGGAGAGCTGTAATTTCACAGGAATCCTGCCGACTCTAAAGTGTGTGTCGCAGGGCTAAAGACTATAATCAAACCTGGTTGCTTTTACGCTGGCAGTACCTGTCGCTTTTATTTTGACAAGGGATGATTGCTTGCACTACATTGATCAGAATACAGTTGGAAAGGCAGATTCATGGCGCACACATTGCTTGCATCCCATGAAACTGTGAACACTATATAATGGGTAAAAGATTCATGTTTATAAGTGGATTTGCCTGAAATATTATATAGATAAAACCACAACAGGTTGATTTGGAGATGAGATAATAAAAGGGAGAGCTTTAAATATGATAAATTTATGTTTGTCTCAGCTCTTACTAGCTGACCGATCTTGGATGGGTTACTGAATAATCATAAACTTTGGTGTTCTAAGGTGCCAAATGGCCATAATAACAGTACTAACCTCACGTAGTCATGAGGTTTAAATAACACATGTATGGTACCCAACACAGTAATGGGCACAAAGTAGACATCCAATAAATGATGATTATTATTATTTGTATCCACTTGTTACTCGTCCAAATAAAATCTTGCCTTTAAAATAACAGGTGAAATGGGAGATAGAGTTGGATTCTTGTCCCAGTTTTAGAAAGATCTAATCACATGATCTTGGGTTTGCCAACTGAGCTTCCAATTCTTCACATGTAATACAGCTAGATTGGCTCCTGGATGGCCTATAATACCATGTCAAGGTCTGGAATTACACAATTTGTAGACATAGTAGTTGACAGTTACCTTAGAATCATACCATTGTCTAGCTCTATAAGACTTTAACAATTACCTCCCACATAACTAAACACAAGAATAGGTAAAGAAATAAGGCCCTTATCAGCCAAGTGAGCTACCAAGGATTTTCTACTATTCATGCACATTTTCCACAACCCCACACTCACTGGCCTTGATACAATTATAAAGGGTGTCCCAAAATTCACCCAAGAAGTAATTTTGATAGAAAACACAGGTTTATAATTAAAAATTGTAAATTTTTATTGATTCATAAAGTATACAGTATAGGGTTATGTATGGAATAGCATATCGGGTAAATGGCCTCCACAGCTTTGCTGGCACATACGCACTCTTTTGTTGAAATTTTCCATGACCGTTTTTGCATAAATGTGGCTGAATTTCGTTGATACAGCGCTCAATTTCCTCCTTCAAGGCATGGGTGGTCGTGGGTTTGTTGGCATAAACCTTAGACTTCAAAAAACCCCAAAGAAAAAAGTCCAACGGCATTAAATCGCATGATCTGGGTGGCCAATTCTGATCACCAAAACAGGACCAGGAAATGACTCATGCAGTAATTGAATTGTTTCTTGGGCGTATGTGCCAGCAAAGCTGTGGAGGCCATTTACCCAATATCCTATTCCATACATAAGCCTATACTGTATACTTTATGAATCAATAAATAATTTATAATTTTTAATTATAAACCTGTGTTTTCTATCAAAATTACTTCTTGCGTGAATTTTGGGACACCCTTATGGATAAAACATTATCCTCGTTGGTATTAAATGCCAAATTAGAGTTTCAAACTAATCATGTAGTTTCTACATTTAGTCTGCCAGAATGTCATGGCTTTTCCTGCCCGCTTAAGTTCAGTAATTCATCAGTGCCACTGGTGTTCCCTCATTTTCCTTTTAGACCCATAGAGTGCAAGAATCCAGGGAATCTGACCTCTGATATCATCACTCTCTTCTTACGCATACTTTGTTTTCTGTTCCTGTTGAATCAATATAACCATCACCACACTTCAGCTGTCCATGTCTATCATCTTCTAAGACTCCACAATGTGAAGCCAGGCCCAGGATTTATTTACACTTAACCTAGCTACTTGTATAATGCTTAGAGGATAGTAGTTAATAAGTATTTGTAGGATCACTTAATACATAAATGAGCAGGGGAATTTTATTAGATTGAATCATATGGAATTGACTTTATGTAGTTAAAAAAAATAGACAAGGTTAAAAAAATTTCAACCTAGAGAGCAAATGTTCATTATGGACCTAATATCTAACTCTCATTCAACTTGGGCAGATTTCAATATTAATGGAAGTTTTTCAACTCTCAGTTCTCTTTGTTTCTTTCACTTAACCCCTTTCTTATTTCTACCTTAATCCTATTCAAATACTATATCTCAATTGTTTTATTCTTTTATTCACAGATTCATTCATTTGAAAAATAGTTATTGAGTATATTTGTAATGGGGTTTACACTGGACTCTAGGGATAAAATTTTGAACAAAACCAAATGTGATTCACGTTCTAATTGAGTCTTTAGCCTACTTAGATAGATATTAATCACAAAATCACAAGTATATATACAATTATGAGCTAAAAAAAGGAATGCTGTTTTAGTAAAATGCATAATAAAAGACATAACCCTATAGTTGGGGAGATCAATCATGGCTTTGTGGGGTCCGAGCTCCTCTTCTAGGGGCGGGACCTCCTTAGATGGGAACTGGAAGAAGACATGAGCAGCCGCAGGTATATGGGACATGCTTTATTGCAAACAAAGCAGCCAGCCACGGACTGGTCAGTAGCACCTTTTATACTAACTCAGACAAAAGAGGCTTCATGCCAATTAGTGGCATTTGTGCTACTTTAACATGAGTGGGTTATATAAGGGTGCGTCTGTGCAGTCCCTATGGTGATACTGCTGAGTCAT
Organism: Myotis lucifugus; assembly: GCF_000147115.1. Classification (NCBI taxonomy): domain Eukaryota; kingdom Metazoa; phylum Chordata; class Mammalia; order Chiroptera; family Vespertilionidae; genus Myotis; species Myotis lucifugus. Next base: position 1,186,882 of record NW_005871166.1, read on the forward strand.
TGCCATTGGCATGGCAAATGGGCCTCTCACATACAGCATGCTCTGATCAGGGTCCCCACAGGCTTCCTTGAGAAAGTGACTCAAGTTGAAAACTGAATGATAAACTTAGTAAATTAGACTTAATAAATGCTGCAACATTTTTCTAATTACAAAAATTGAACCAATAAATGCTGGTATTACAAGCTTAGCTCCACATAATCAATCTAGTTTTTATATAATAGATTTATAATAGAATGAGACAGGGAGATCATTTTTGACAGTGAACAGCAAGTAGAATGTAACTGGAAAGAAAATGGTACATCTGAGAAACTGAGAGTCAGTGAAACAGAAGGCTGTCTGATAGAACAAGAAAGGGGTGCAGAGAACAGACTACTGGGATCTTGCTCAACATGCTAAGTATTTATATCATAATCTTAAAAAGTGGTGAAAAGGTGTTGAATACTTTCTAGCAGGTAAATATCATATGTATGTTTTTATCACATCACTTTGGTTGCAGCATATATAATGGTTGGGGATAAGAAGTGTGAGAGTTCAAGCCTTGGCTGGGTAGCTCAGTTGGTTAGAGCATCACCCCAATACACCAAGGTTGTGGTTCCATCTCCAATCAAGGCACATACAAGAAGAAAACAATGAATGCATAAATAAGTGGAACAACAAATAGATGTGTGTTTTTTCATCTCTCCTTTCTTCTCTTTCTAAAATCAATAAAGAAAGAAAGCAAGGTGAAAATTCAGTTAAGTGGACTGAACTATTGCAATAGTTACTATGTGAGATAAAGTAGCATTAACTATGAGAATGGTAGTGGTGATATGGAGAGTAGTATGTAGACCTGAGATGTATTTAGAATATACATTTTAGAGAAGGCAATGATCGATTGATTGTGGACATTAGGATAAAAAATAAGTCAAAATGACTGGAAAATCTTTTTTTTTTGGGGGGGGGATATAAGGTCAGTTTTGGAGTGTCCCTTAAAACATGTAAATGTTGAGTCTGTAACATAGCAGGAACTCGAGCTGATTTTTGAGTTAGAGATATAGGTATCAATATAGAGATAGATAGGTATAGATATAGACACATACATAGATATAGATATTTGTGAAAGGAGTATGTGTGTGGGGGAGTCATTACAAAGTAGGTGACAACTGAAGACTCCGATGTGGATGAGACTGCCCAAGCAGCAGGCTTAAAGTGAGAAGAGAAGAGAACCTTGAGGAACTTAACATGGAGCAATAGGCCAGATAGAACTAATGTGAAAGGAAAATAAATGAGAAGGCTCCATAGAAAACAGAGAAGACTAATTCCCTGGAAGCCTGGGGAAAAGTAGGATTTTAGAAGGTAGAATTGTCAATTATGTCAAATTTTGCTTTGAGATCAAGTAAGATAAGGATTGTAATAGCTGCTGAATATGGTTAATTTAGGTCATGTGTCAACATAGAGCTGTCTTGATTTAGTGGGTTAAGTAGATTGGCTTATGGGAGAGTAGGCTAAGAGAAAATAGGGACTTCAAGTATAGATAATTCACTATAAAAAGTGAGGTTATTTGTTAACAGTAATGGGCAAAAGTTGCCAAAATTACGGAGCATTAGGAAGTTTGAAATAGTCATAAAAATGAGAGAACAAGTTTGAAAGTGGAAATACAGTGGGATTATGATGCAATGTTGTGGATGTACTTGAAGCTAGTGATATAAATCTGCATTGTGGTGTCACTTTCTCTGATAATGCACAGTTGCTCAGATTTAATTAAATGTCAATCAACCAACACTCACTGATGCCTTTTGCACAACAGGGCAGCATCAGATGCAATGGGGAATACAAACATCAGTAAGCTCAGACACTGGTTTTTACTTAGCCAAGATAATTAAAACTCTATATCTTGGGGTTCTGGCTCTAAATTCAGTTTAACTAGTACTGGAGTAATCTACTAACAAATAGCAATTATGAGCTCTGGAAAAATATTAAAGCATAAAGAACTCTTTAAAGGCATTGGGGAGCAAAAAAAAAAGCATTAAGAAAGTATAGGTAATTCAAGCCTTCCAATAAGTAAGCAGTACAGGGTGAGAGTTACATTAATTTTGCTTTTGGCCCAAAAGGATTCAGCAGACCACATAACAAAAGGTTCCTACAACTCAAACTGAAAGTTATAGACTTGAGTGGTCAAAGTACAAAGTTCAGGGCCACAAGAAGAGCTGATAATTGAGAGGTGAAATCCCAGAAATGATGGAGCCACAGGATGAGGGAGGCTAACTCTGCATAGAGCTCCCCACAAATATTTGAAAGACTCCTAAATGGTGTATGGGAGGAAAATCCAAGGACCACAGCAGAATCTGGACAGAGATTTCAACCGCCCTCCATCAGAGAGAAGACAGGAATTTTAATATCACCAACTTAGACTGGCTTGGAAAATGCTAGGTTTCTGTTAATACTCAAAGTGGATCATATCTTAGAAGTAAATACTCCATAGGAGTAAATACTCTAATAAAGGGCTAAGGATCTGCCTGAAGATTAAGGATCAAATTTAAGTTAATCCATCCAGGAAGTGTTAAACCAAGCCTCCACACGTTCATGGTAATCAGGCAATAATTTATGTACCTGCCAATACAAAAGTCAACACTTTTATAAGAATATAAGATTCTCTAAGATGTATCATCTGTGTCAACCATACAATCAAATATCAGAAAAGAGACCAAACATTAAATACCATAGTCAAGAGAAAAAGAAATTAACACACAAAATTTAAGAGAATTTAGATTTCAGAATTACCAAAGAATTAAAGAGCTATTATTAAAAAAAAGTTTGCAATGTAAAGAAAGAATTGTCAAAACCAGTGACACACTGAGAATTTCACCCCCCACACACAAATGAGAAACAATAAAAAGAAATGCAACTTGATTTATAGTATTAATAGGATAATATCTGAAATAGAAAATTCACTAGATGAGATTAATGGAAGAGTGAAGGTAACAGAAGAAATGTTCAGTGAACTAGAAGGCATATAAATTATCCAATCTGAAAAAGGAGAAAGAAAAACACAGGAAGAAAACAAAGAGAGAGGATTCTCAGTCAGCTGTAGAGCAAATTAAACTGAATAACATACGTGGCACTGTAATCTGAGCAAGAGATATACAGTGTGAATGAGGCAGACAATGTATTCTAAAAAAGAAAAAAAGAGACTTCCAGTTTCTGATTCCACATGTAATGAGCTTGAAAGTTGCCACTCTGTCCTAAAACAAGTGAAAAGCTGAACAGACTAAAACGTTAAGGACACGAACCTGGGTTGCAGGTTTCATCCCTGACCTCGGTCAGGCAAGTGCTGGAGACAACCAATCCATCTCTCTCTCTTTCTGTCTCTCTTTCTCCTCCTCCTCCTCCCTCCCTTCTTTCACTCTCTCTAAAAATCAAAGGAAAAAATATCCTTGGGTGAGAATTAACAAAAAGTAAAAAATAAAATGGGCCAAAGACCTTAACAGACATTTCAACAAAGAAAACTTATACATGGTACATAAACGTGTGAGATGTTTTATGTCATATGTCATCAAGTAAGTGCAAATTAAAACACTACTGAGATGCCATTACACACCATTAAAATTATAAAAATCCAGAATACTGACAACAGCAAATGCTGGTAAGGGTGTGTAACAAGATTTGTTATTCATTGCTGGTGAAAATGCAAAATGGTACAGAGGGCCACTGGCAGGTTTTTACAAAACAAAATACCTTTGCCATCTGATTAAGCCATCATGCTCCTTGATATTTATGCAAAAACCTTGAAAATGTATATCCACACAAAAACCTGCACACAGATGTTTATAGCAATTTTATTCACAAGTGCCAACACTGGAAGCAACCAAGATGTTCTTCATAGGTCAATAGAAAAATAAACTGTGGTATATCCAGTCAAAGGAATAGTTTTCAATGTTAAAAAGAAGTGAGCTATCAAGCCAAGAAAAGACATGGAGGGATCTGAAAAAGAAGCCCATTTGAAGAGACTACTGTATAATTCCAATTATAGTCACGCACCACTTAATGACAAGGATATGTTCTGAGAAATGTGTCATTAGGTGATTTCATCATTGTGTGAATATCATAGAATGTATTTACCCAAACCTAGATTTTACAGCCTATTACACACTTAGGCTATATGATGTACCATGGCCTTATACATGGTCCATCTCTGACTGAAATGTCATCATGCAGCACATGACTATAGGTGACATTCTAGAAGAGGCAAAACAATGGAGACAGTAAAAAGTCAGTGGTTGCCAGGGCTAGGGTGGAGAGATGAATAGGCAGGACACAGAATTTTTAAGGCAGTGAAAATACTCTGTATGATACATAACAATGAACATATATGTCATTACACATTTTCCCAAACCCAAAGAATTTATAACACCAAAAGTAAACATTGGTTCAAGTATATGCTCTCTATTAGAAACCAGCTTTTATATGGAGATAGATATTGACTATAAGCTCATTCATAGGGAAACAAACTAAATGCCATACAAGCATTGACCAAAAGAAAGCTGCCATGGCTATATTGATATCAAGCAAAGTAGATTTTTGGACAGTGAATGTTACCAGAGATAAAAAGGGATGTGTTTTAATGATACAGGGGTCAATTTATCAGTAAGACATAATCTAAATGTGTATGCATTTCATAATAGAACTTTAAAATACATAACCCCAAATTGATAAAATCTGGTGGAAAAATGAACAGATCCACAATTAGACCACTGGAGATTAAGATACTTCCCACTCAGGAATTGATAGAAGAAGCAGACATTAAATAAGTATTTTAAAAACCTGAAAATCACAACCAACTCTACCTTTACAGATTATTCCACTTAAAAACAATGAAATAGCCCTAACTGGTTTGGCTCAGTGGATAGAGCGTTGGCCTGCAGACTGAAGGGTCCCAGGTTCAATTCCAGTCAAGGGCAGGAGGCAGCTGATCGATGTTTCTCTCACATCAATGTTTCTAACTCTCTATTCCTCTCCCTTCCTCTCTGTAAAAAAATCAATAAAAATATATTTAAAAAAATGAAATAACATTTTTTCAAGTGTACATTGAACAATATATTGACTTAAATCATGGGATAGGCCCCTAAATAATTCTCAATAAATTTTAAAAGTTTGAAATCATGTAAAGTATGTTCTCTGGCTACCAAGAAATTAATTTTTTTAAACTAGGAAACTATCTAGAAAATTAACACAATTTTTAAATTAAACTACACATTTGTAAGTAACATAGAAAAATAAAAAGGGGATAACAAATATTTTAACTAAGTGAAAATAAAAACATCAAAATGTGTGGAATAATGATAAGGTAGCTCTTTCACGAAACTTTAAAGCATTACATGTTAACATTAATAAAATAAAGTTTAAATCAATGACCTAAGCATCTATTTTAAATAGAAAATGAAATTGAAATCAAATTAACCAACATGCAAGAAACTACAAAAATAAAAGTATAAATCAATGAAGAAATACCATAAAAGAATTAAGAGTCAATAAAGCTAAAAGGTGGTTTTAAACTAGATCAATAAAATTTATAGAGCTCTAGGCAGATTGAGGAAAATTAGAGGGCAGACACATATTCTGAGTATCAGAAATAAAAGCAGGCATATCATTACCAGATTGTAGATTTTAAAAATGTAATGAGGAATATGGAATAGCATTATGCCATAAATTGTAAAACTTAGCTGAAATAAAATAATTCCTTGAAAGATATAAACTCCTAATGCCTAGTCTTGACAATTAAAAACCTGAATAACTTTTTATCTATTGAAGAAATCACATATATAGTTAAAAGTCTTTCCATAAAGTTAACTATGGGTTCTCTAGCTTTGCTAATTATTTCTACCAAAGAAGTAAGAAATAATGCTAATTGCACACAGACTCTTTCACAAATAGACAAGAAAGAAAAAATTCCCAAGTTATTTTATTAATATAGTATTATTCTGAAACCAGATAAAATTATCAAACCAGATAATTTATCATAATGAGAATAGTAGTAAGATTCTTTAACAAAATATTAACCAAGTAAATACAGAAATATATATATAAGAAATAGCATACCATGATCAAGTGGAGTTTATCTCTATCATCAGAGGTTGGCTTTACTTTAAACAATAAATCATGCAAGTTATTATATTAACTGAAAAAGGAAAATAAAACATATGAGCAATACATATCTCAATATACATTCATTAAAAAATTGACAAATTCAATATCCATTCATGAGAAACACTTTTTTCAAAGTAGGAATGGTAGAGAACTTCCTCAACCTGGTAAAGAGCATTGACAGAAAACCTACAGCTAATGTCGTCCTTAATAATGAAAATGCAGGCTATCCTCCTAAGTCAATCAGCAATACAAGTATACTAACTGTTTCTATTAAACCTTGTATGGAATATCCTAGCCAATAAAAAAGAAATAAACAAAAAATAAAGAAATAAGAAGAATACAGTTTGAAAAATATCTACAAAAAAGCTACAAGAATTTTAAAAAATTATATATATATATATATATATATATATAAAGACCGAACAACCAGAACGACCAGTTGACCGGTCACTATGACGTGCACTAACCACCAGAGGGCAGATGCTCAACACAGGAGCTGCCCCCTGGTGGTCAGTGCGCTCAAACAGTCAACCTCCTGTGGCCGGCCAACCTCCCATGGTCCCTTCCCCCTGCTGGTAGGCCCCAATCAGCCTACAGCCCTCCTGCCATGGTGGCGGAGTGGTGGTGAGGGAAGGAGGAGGGGAGGAGGGGAGGAACTGTGTGGTGGCTTTTTGGACTGAACTGGGTGCCATTGTTATGAGACCTTTGCTCTTCTGTTGCTCAGTTCCTAAGCCAATGGTAGTTTGGAAGACTCAGTCAGCAGTGCTTGAACTGTTATAAATGCATAGGCCAGGATTAGTTTGGGCAATAACAAAATAAATGATCATCTAAATCATAAGAAAGACATTGATTTTAACACTATTCTAAAATGTGTCTGAATGATTACAGCAGGCAAGAAGCTAAAACTAATTGCTCTTGATCAAATTACCTACTTTTACTTCTAGGACTAATTAGCATGGTGATCAATATTAATGCTGGCTTAATCATTTAGAATAACTTACTTCTGGTTTTTAGAGCTAATTAGGGCTAAAATGTTTGGAGCAGTTATTAATTATTAGTGTCCAATAAATTTCTGATCATTATTAGAACCACCATAAAGTAAGAAAGCCAACACTTGAGCAGAGAAAAAATAAGAGAATAACTTTTCTGTGTAATAAGTCATAACCACAATATGTCAAAATGCTTTGAAATGTACTTGCAAATATTGACAATTGATTCATTAGAAACATGCCTATACTACCATGCAATGAATACAATGATCACATTATTATCATAAAACAGATTAAATATGAAATATTGGTTTGCAATTAATAGAGAAATATTATTTTTACTTTAATTACCTAATAATAATATCTTGATTAATCGAGAATGTAACAGTAACTCAAACATGATGATTTATGATCGTTTCAAGTATTCTCAAATAATAATATAATACCTCAAGGTATTTTCAAGGCAATTGGGAGTTTTATTGTCTCTTTTTTCTGAGTAGTCAAACACACAGACACTTGGATTGACTGAGATTACGAGTCATCTAATGAAAGACTGTAAAATAAAGCAAGTTTGTTTTATGGGGCTATGATCAATTCTTAATAATGAATCATATTTTTTTCATGGGTAGAACACCATGAGGATTACTGAAGGACCCCAAAACTAATAGCCATTCTAGTAAGACTCATGAAACAATAGCAATACATAATTCTACCCTCATTAAATAGTGTACTATAGGAATTGAAATGGCATTAAGCAGATTTCCCAAAACTCTGAAGGAAAGACTCACAAGAAATGATCTTCAGACTAGAAGAAGTGAGAAAGCTAGCAGTGGCCGTGGGTATTTCAGAAGGTAAGTTCAAAGCACTGGTTTGAGGACAATGTGAACTTATAATGAGTGATTATAACAAATTTGATTCTCTGTGTATAAAAGTTTCTTTCATAGGATAACTGTATTGGTGTTGGGGATATTTTTTCTAAATATGTTTGTAGCATATAACCATGATGTTCAAACTATGGTTTACACCATTTAAACTGTATATTTTAATAGACACCTTTGTTGTACTGAAGTAATGAAATAACATCCCATATGGTGGTTTTGGTCATAATTTACTATATGACACCCTAGCAGACTAAAGGAGCTAAGGTTGCTCCTGTCTTCTGAAATATAGTCTAAAATTCTTTCAATTGGGGTCAATAGTGAGAACAAAATAGGGAAAACTCCTACTTGGCCTTTTGTATATTTTTCTTGCTCTTCATCTCACCCAAGCACTCTATAAACATTTTCAGATTTCTTATGTTCTTTTCATTTTTTCCTTTCCACCAAATCCTGACTAAAACTTGTCTTCCAGAATGAATCTGATATTGGTGATTTAAAGCAATGTCTGTAGGAGGACACACTGGGTACATAGTAAAAGGATTAAGTAACCTGTTGGAATCCATCCAAATAGCCTAATGAAAACAACTATATAGTTATGCATTAAATGTCAGTAGACAGTTCTTGCTTTTTCTTCTGAGGAATATTTACATTTTAATACTGTATAATGCCTGCTGAATGAAAAATTTGGTTCTTTATAAAAGAAAAAACAACAAACTTAAAACCATTGATCAGTCCCAGCTGGGTAGCTCAGTGAGTTAGAGCTTTGTCTCCATATGCAAAGGTTGCAGATTTGATCTCCAGTCAGGGCACACACAAGAGCCAATGAATGCATCAATAAGTGGAACAACAAATCGATTCTCCTTTCTCCTCCTCCTCCTCCTCCTCCTCCTCCTCCACCATCTTCTTCTTCTTTCTTCATTCTTGAACCTGAAAATTTTATTTATTCTGAATCTGGGTCATGTGACTTGGGGCCACAGGGTGCAGAGTACACTTCCTTGGACATATCAATGACATTAAACATGCTACATCATTCTGAGACATTCATTTCCTAGACTCACAGAAACTTAGGGTTAGATAACTTGAGCCAGAACCCTCTGATCACATCCCTGATATGGTCCTCCAGCTGCTGCTTGAATGTCTCCGGTGGTGGGGCAATCTCTCTTTTAGGAGATAACTTGACACAAATTATTTCCCTTTACTAGTTCTATGCACTCTAAAAACAGGAAAGAAATCAACTCCCTTTTTGGCATGGAAAGACTCAAATATTTTGAAATTGTTGTTAGATTATCAAGTACTTTCTCCAAAGCAAATATCTCCAGTTCCTTTCACTATTTTTTTAATTGAAATTCTTTCTTGTTTAAAGTATTACATGAGTCTCCTTTTTCCCTATTGACCTCTCCCTGGCCACTCCCACCCCCCAGCACATGCCCTCACCCCCCTACTATCTGTGTCCATTGGTTACGCTTATATGCATGCATACAAGTCCTTTGGTTGATCTCTTACCTCCTCATCCCCCGCCTTCCTCAAAGGTTGGACAGTCTGTTCGATGCTTCTATGTCTCTGGTTCAATTTTTGTTCATCAGTTTATGTTGTTCATTATATTCCACAAATGAGTGAGATCATGTGATATTCATCTTTCTCTGACTGGCTTATTTCACTTAGAATAACGCTCTCCAGTTCCAACCATGCTGTTGCAAACATTAAGAATTCCTTTTTTTTTTTTTACAGCAGCATAGTATTCCATTGTGTAGATGTACCACAATTTTCTAATCCACTCATCTGCTGATGGGTACTTAGGCTGTTTCCAAATCTTAGCTATTGTAAATTGTGCTGCTATGAACATGGGGATGCATATATCCTTTCTGATTGGTGTTTCTGATTTCTTGGGATATATTCCTAGAAGTGGGATTACTGGGTCAAATGGGAGTTCCATTTTTAATTTTTTGAGGAAACTCCATACTGTTCTCCACAGTGGCTGCACCAGTCTGCATTCCCACCAGCAGTGCAAGAGGGTTCCTTTTTCTCTGCATCCTCTCCAACACTTGTCATTTGTTGATTTGTTGATGATAGCCATTCTGACAGGTGTGAGATGGTACCTCATTGTCATTTTGATTTGCATCTCTCAGATGATTATACCATGTCCATGGATTGGTAGAATCAACTTCATCAAAATGTCCATACTGCCCAAAAACAATCTATAGATTCAATCTAATCCCCATTAAGATACCAATGACATATTTTAAAGACCTAGAACAAACTCTCCCAAAAATTCATATGGAATAAAAAAATACCCTGAATAGTTGCAGCAATCTTGAGAAAGAAGAACAAATTTGGAGGCATCACAATACCAGATATCAAGCTATATTACAAAGCCACTATCCTCATAACTAACTGGTACTGTCAAGAGGACAGACATATAGACCAATGGAACAGAACAGAGAACCCAGAAATTGACCTAAGCCATTATGCTCAATTAATATTTGACGAAGGAGGCAAGAGCATGCAATGGAGTCAAAACAGTCTCTTCAATAAATGGTGTTGGGAAAATTGGACATATACATGCAAAAAAAATGAAATGAGACCACCAACTTACACCATACACAAAAATAAGCTCAAAATGGATAAAGGACTTAAACATAAGATGGGAAACCATAAAAATCTTAGAAAAATCCATAAGCAGCAAAATATCAGATATATGTCATAGCAACATCTTTACCAATACAGCTCCTAGGACAATGGAAACTAAGGAGAAAATAAAGAAATGGTACATCAAAATAAAAAGCTTCTGCACAGCAAAAGAAACCATCAACAAAACAATAAGAAAGCCCACTGCATGGGAGAACATATTTGCCAATGTTATCTCCGATAAGGGTTTAATCTTCAAAATATATAGGGAACTCATACAACTTAACAAAAAGAAGATAAACAATCCAATAAAGAAATGGGCAAAGGATCTAAATAGTCACTTTTTGAAAGAAGACATACAGAAAGCCAAGAGACATATGAAAACATGTTCAAAGTTACCTTTCACTATTTTTATCTGACAAACTAATATAACAATTTATTTTATGACATTCTTTGTATTTAGAAGCTTTTTTCTGTCAGTATCTTATTCCTTGTGATATTTGATTTGATCTCCTTTTTAAGATGAGAAACAAAGCCTACACTTACTGAGCTCCACTGATGTGCCAAGCACTGTGCTTAGTGCTTTATATGCCAGTTCACTAACTCTCTTTTTAAATGAGGAAAGCAGAGTGGTTTATTGAGCTACAACTTACATTCAGTAAAATGCATAAATCTTACATGTGCAGCTTGATGAAGTTTTATTGATTAAATCTCATTGCAAATGTTGTCCATGAATTGTGAGTCTTAACATTTTTACATGGGGATTTGGAGAGATTCAAAATCTGTCTTCCTACTGTCACCTTATCACTAGAATCCTCCAAACAAACCCACAGCAATGGGTGTGGTATTAAAACTTATTCTATAACAAAATGCATAAGTCAGTGCTCCTCTAGTCAAACTGAAATGCATGGCCATTCTACCCATAGTCTAACGATAAAATAAACAATCCTTACCTTGCTGCACAATGTCTTTAAGGATTTGGTCCCTACTTCCTTCATCATAATGTCTTCACTCACTGATTCCTCATATAGACTCTATTCACTAGTCATAATCAACATACAGTTTCCCAAATAAGTAGTTTTTTTTCTTTCTGAATTGCACCAACTGAATTAGAGCAATAATAGAGATATCTTGGTATGGACCACTATCACTGAGAAATCGTGGACAAATCATCAAATACTTAGGAAGGCTTTCTGACTGTCAATTTTTTTCAAGTTTTAATGCTAATCCTGGAACTGAGTCAGTCTTATGTGTTGGTGAAAGGGGGTGGGGTGTTATAGTGTTAATTTATTGTCATTTACTTTTGGTAAGGCTTAAGACACCAGATCTCAGCATCCCCGAATTATATGTAATAGTGTATATATTCTTTTTTGTTGTTGTCAATTCTCATCCAACGATATTTTTTCATATATACTAGAATATATATATATATATATATATATATATATATATATAGAGAGAGAGAGAGAGAGAGAGAGAGAGAGAGAGAGAGAGAGAGAGAAGAGGTGGGGGGGGGGAGAGAGAGAAACATCAATTGGTTGAGAGACACATTGATTGGTTGCCTCCAGCATGCAACCCGACCAGAGCCAGGGAACAAACCTACAACCCCTATACATGCCCTCGACTGGGAATTGAATTCATGACCCTTTGGTCCGATGCTCTAACCACTGAACTCACTGGCCAGGGCAATAGTGTACATATTCTTGACCAAAAGCTGAGCTCATGTGTCTTCATTGTTTCAGCAGTAGAAAGAATCTTGTTTCTTAAATCCTTAACCAACTGGTGAGGACAAGCTAAATTTGTTGCTCATCATATTCAGGTGTTTAAAAGTGCAGGCTTATTTTTTAGAAGACTCATTGGGAAAGTAGAACATGATATCATCCATTACTCATGTTGTGTAATTTCCCACCTTAGATCCGAAATCAAGTTATTCCTATACTATGAAAGACCCCACTTGACAGAGGATATTTGTTACTGAAAACATGGAATTGCTGAAATTTAGATGCTCACAGAAGAAACAATGGACATAATTCATGCTCAGACATCTGAGAAAGACACCACCCTGCCTGCTACAGCTCCCTTGGGGAGGGCATGCCCGTTAACTCTGGGAGTCCTGAAGGAGCCTGACGATAACCACTTCCAGAAAGCATCGCCAACAAAAGCCAAAGATCAGGGAGAAGATCCCTTCTTCCTCATCCTGCCTTTCCACCTCCCTCTAGTGCTCTTACTGAGTGAATTTATCAGAAGCCACTTGGCACCAAAATATAAGAAATGTAGTCTGCAGAGTCCCAGCCCCAACACCACAAAGCTGAGTCTAGAAATGTGAGTTTGGACTTAAGATAATAGGAAAATATGTCCAGTTTGGATGTAATTTGGACTTTTCTGAACAGAGTTTAGGTGCAAGAGAAGGATACAAAAGGAATAAAGAACACATTTTTCAAATATGTTCTAAGAACCAGACACTATGTTAAACTCTAAAGTGTTAATCACAGGCAAATCCATAGAGACAGAGAGGAGATTTGTGGTAGCCAGTAGCCAGGGGAGAGGAGAATGGCAAGTGACAGCAAATGGGTAAGGGGTTTCTTTTTGGGGATGATGAAAATATTATAGAATTTGATAATGGTGATGATTGCACAATTATGTGAATATATAACATGGTGAATATGCTAAAAACACTGACAAAATATTAAGCATTCAACAAATATTTATTGGGCACATAGTATTTCCAGTCACTGCAAAAGACCCTTCAAACGCAATAGTGAAAAGATAGACATTATCCTCTCTTTCCTGGAATTTAGAGACCTGAAAGAAAAATGGGCAAATAAAATGTGATCAGGGCAACCTGTGTACCTATCTAAGTAGGGTCATGTAACAACCTTGAAAGAGAGTCAGAATGGGGGACAAAGGATAAAGAAGTGATTTATTTTTTCCAGGGTTGTAGAGACCAAGTGGCACAGAAAGGATCTGAATCTAGGAATGTAAGACTGAAATTCATGTCCTTTCTCAGGGAACCTCTCTCCTTTCCAGGAGTGTTAAACGGCAGCTTGATCTTTTGTTACTGCGGACTTCTGCAGGCTCACAGGGAAAAAGTAAAAAAATAAATGATTTGATTTGACTTATTTTTTAGCTTTCTCCAAAATGGCAAAAGGGTATCTTCCAAGGATACCCTTACCGAGGGAAATACATTTTCATTAATTTTATCACAATGCTTATACTGTACATCTGTATAGTCACATTAGAGCCCTCTCTCTTCACTTGGGGCTAACGAGACACATATCCTGTTGATTCGTAGATTTTTTGAAAAAGCCCTTTATTTCAACCTTTAGTATGATTCCCTGAAAAAGCAGGCCAGCATTTCAACTGCAACAAGAAGCACCGCTAGAAGCATGAAAGTTCTCTTTTTTTCTGTGTCCATGAAGCTAATGGTTTGGTGTTTTTTGTTGTTTGTTTGTTTGTTTTTGTCATTTAAAAAAACTCTGTTAGCTATTTCTCATGACTGCTTAGTGGCTGTGAGATGCGTGAAGTGAGTCCCTGGGAAGAGAGAGAAGGTAGAGTTCATTAGGGCTGACAGGAATCTTTGGTGATCAGACCATTTGATTTACTCATAAAGAAACGGACACTGGAAGTTAAGTGGCGTCTCAGTCTCCCATTATAAGCTTGTTAAGGAAGAAAAATCCATGAAGGCTTGAGATCATGAATATATGGGCAAGCCCTTTCCACAAGGTCATGTAAGTTAAACACGTTCAGTTCTTCAGAACAAAGAAGGAGCAGTTAAATGAGCTGGTGTGAAAGGTTTAACAGCCCTCAGAGACTTCAGTAATGAAGATATGATTTAGAAATTCCTTGAAGTAACGCCATCATCTCCCCATTTGAAGGGGATGATTTAAGATAGAGGATTTGGGCTGGAAAGAGGAATTCAAGGTTAATCATTTAAAATGGAAAACTCAAGTGGGTAAGATTGCAAGATGAGAACATTTGGCAGCGGGCCCTTGGGGGAAGCCATGGAGGCATGGGAAATTCACACCAGTATCTTGCCTTGGGACTCTGGTGCTCGCTAGTACACAAGAGGCTGAGAATGTTGTGGAGAGAAAGATGTGGTCAGGGTAGCACGTTTTGATAGATTCTGTATGTCATGATGTGGTCTTCATGAAAAGAAAAAGGGTGGAGGTTTTTAAACTCTATACGAAGCTCCAGGAACTTCTACTGGCTGCTCAGTGCTACATCGACCAGTAGAATAAAATTGCTTGATATTTCCTCTTTGCATTTCCCATATAGTCTTTGAGTGGATACGGAATTAAATCCACCAATTACTGAAATGTAATACCTGACATAAGTAAACAAATACTATGCTTTTGTCATAAATATACTATTCTCATAGGTTAAAAACAGACCAGAGAAGAAAACAGAGCCCATGGTGAGCCTGCTAATATTCTGAGCTGGGCCTGATGAGCTCCACAAATGGAGCCCATCTGTCCCCTAGTGGTTCTGAATTAAGCAGTATTTAAAGAGTATCTTTTTTGGCTCTTATTTTCAAGACAGAGAGAAATGTATGATTCTAGGTTTCAATCTAGAGTCATACATCAAATTAAAGTGAACTTAAGGCTCCACAGGCAGCTCAAAATTTCTGACTCCAACCTGTAGCACCATATCATTGGTCAACCAACCAGGCCGAGGACTGGAGCCCAAAGCTCAATAAGATACAGCTCAAAATTGAGGAGGTGGGGGAAATGGACGTGGAATTGAGGGTGGAGGTGCATGTGAACCTATGGGGAGGGGTCAATGCCAGAAACGCAGGGAGCATGCCAGAGACCAGGAAAAAGCAAAGGCTGACCTCAGACCACACATCTGCTGGATGGAGAGCTGGCAGGACATCCTGTGGTGGGTCTTGGGCTGTGGCTGTGTTCTGTCATTGGGGGAAATGTGGAAATACAGGCATGTGGTGGTCTTTTCTCCTCTTGAAACTCTAGCACAAGCCCAGGATGCAGAGCTGACTCCTGCTTCAACACCTGTTGTACATCTGAGGAGCCTATCCAGGGGAAGCAAGCACAGAGAGTCCCAAACAAGATGAACCCAAAGATGCCCATATAAACATGCATCATAATTAAAATGGCAAGGGTTAATGACAAAGAGAGAATCTTAACAGCATCAAGACAAAGATAGTTAGTTACCTACAATGAAGCTCCCATAAGACTGTCAGCAGATTTTCAACAGAAGAAATTCAGGCCAGAAGGGATGGCACAAAATATTCAAAGTGATGAAAAGCAGGAACCTACGACCAAGATTACTACCCAACAAGGCTATCATTTAAAATAGAAGGAGAAATAAAGAGTTTTCCAGACAAGAAAAAAGGTAAAGTAGTTTGATACCATCAGACCAGTATTATAAGAAATGTTAAAGGGACTTACTTAAGAAGAGAGAAAAAAGAGGAACAAAATGATAAAGAATACAATGGAAATAACTATGTGCCTATCAGTAATAACTTTAAATGAAAATGGATTGAATGCTTCAATCAAAAAGACAATGGATAGATGAAGGGATAAGAAAATAAAGCCAATATATGTGCAGTCTACAAGAGAGCCACTTCAGACTGAAACACACACACACAAACACTGAAAGGGATGGGAAAGGATATTTCTGCAAATGGAAACAAACAAATAAAAAAAAGCTGGGGAAGCAATACTTATATCAAGACACACTAGACTTTAAAACAAAGGCTATAATAAGAAAGACTGACTTACATAATGCTAAAAGGATCAATGTAACAAGAGGATATTAACCTTTATAGACATTTATGTACCCAACATAGGAGCACCTAAATGTACAAAGCAAATATACATGAATATACATGGGAGAGATCCATGGTAATATGGTCATAGTAGTGGATTTTAACACCCCAGTGGCATCAATGGATATATCTTTTAGACACAAAAATATCAACAAGAAAACATCAGCCTTAAACAACACACAAGACCAGATGGATTTAATTGATATTTTCAGAGCATTTCATCCCAAATCAGCATAATATATATTCTTTTCAAGTGCACATGGAACATTTTCTAGGATAGACCATATGTAAGGACACAAAGCAAGTCTCAACAAATTCAAGAAGACTGAAATCATATCAAGCATCTTTTCTGACTATAATGGTCTAAAAGTAGAAATCAATTGCAGGAAAAAAAGTGAAAGACACACAAACACATGGAGGCTAAGTAGCACGTAACTAAACAATGAATGCATTAACACTGACATCAAGGAAGAAACCAAAAGGCACCTTGAGACAAATGAAAATGAGAATACAACAACCCAAAAATCTATGGGATACAGGGAAAGCAGTCCTAAGAGGGTAATTCAGAGCATTATTAGCCTACCTTAAGAAACAAGAAACACCTCAAATAAACAATCTAACCTTATACTTAAAAGAACTAGAACAAGAGCAAAAAACAAAACCCAAAATGAGTAGAAGAAAAGAAATATTAAATATTAGAGTGAAAAATAAATGAAATGGATTCTAAAATAAAATACAAAAGATCAATGAACCTAAACGTGTTTCTTTGAAAAGATAAACAAGTTTGACAAACATTTACTTTTTTATCTTTACAATAGAAATATTTGATAAGATTGTCAAAGATTTCTTGTAACATTTATTGAAATATCTGAGATGAAATTTCTAGAACAGTGGCTGGGATATAACAGAAAAAAATACAGTACATATTAAGAGAATATTTCTGGAGAACCTGAGTAAGTCCAAAATCAGAAAGACTCCTTTGAAGAAGAGACAAATTGGCTCGTATATGAGAGATGGAGAGGGCTTAATTAGGTGAAAGCATGGGGAGAGAATACCTTGTTCTGGGGCCTCAAAGTAGGAAAGAACATGAGAACATTTGAGAAACCATGAGGGATGATAGGGTCACAACACAGAAAAAGAGGGGCATCGACGCAAAAATGTGATCTTGGAAGTGAAGAAAGGAACCAGCTAATTTAAAGAACGCAGGTCCTCACAAAGAGTTGGTTCCTTACATTAATTATCAAAGGGCTTTAAGTGGGCAGAACATTATTGAAATTGCATTTGTTAATGCTAACTATTCCCCCAATGTACTGGAAAGAGATAAAAGTTGTTGCTGGTAGAAGAATAATGAGGCTCTTGCAGTTGTTCAGTAAAGTGATGTGGTAACTTAAACCAGTGACAATGAAAATAGAGGTTATGAAACAGGTTTATTTGCTTAAATTTGCTGGTGGAGTAGATATGGAGCACAAGAGGAGGAAAGTGATAGCTATGCATCGACTAGGGTCAGAAGAAGGGAGAGAGAAAGGGTAATGATAAATGTGAAAGTATCACTATAGGTTGACATTATTCTCTGACTGCCACATGTCCTGGTTCTTCCAAGAAATCCTTTCTGCAAGGAAGGGTGAGAGAGGATATGAAAACAAGAATGGTGGGCCCTAGCACACCGCCCCTTTGCATTTTCCTCTGTTAGATGCAGGCATCATATGTGTGGATACTTTGATGGTGTAGATAAATTTCTGAGGATATGGATGCAGTTTGTGGTAACCAGCTTTTACAATGGCCTAAAAGATTCTCACCTTCTTGAATTACACATTTGCACAGTCCCTCCCACACTGAATGAGGGCTGGCACCCATGTGACCAATAGAATATGGAACTGATGCACTTATTCAACTAATATTTAGTAAATATACAGAATATACAGATTTTCCAGACACTTTAAAAGCAACAAGGAATCTGTATTGAAATATTCAGTGAGTCAGTGAATGTAGACAAAAAAGCAATCAACAGCCCTGGCACAGTGATTAGAGTATCGGACTGCACACAGAAGGGACGCAGATCAGATTCCTGGTCTAGGGCATGTACCTGGGTGTGGGTTTGCTCTCTGCCCCTGGTCAGGGTGCATGCAAAAGGCAACCAGTAGGTGTGTCTCTTTCAAATCCATGTTTCTCTCTCCCTCTCCCTCCTTTCCACTCTCTCTAAAAAGCAACAGAAAAATATTCTCAGGTGAGGATTAACAAAAACAAACAAAAAAACAGTAATATTTTATATTTTATCATATGACCATTTTAAGGGGGGTATTTTTTTTGCTGAGGAAAAATGTAAGATGCTGTGTTTATCTTTCACATGAACAATATTTGTTATTATTCTTGACCGAGGGTAGTGCTCTGTACATAGTAGGTACACTAAATGTTGCTTGGATTGATTTGACAATAGAGTCTTTTCTATATTGATCAGTTAATCAGATACAGGATAAAAGAAAAAGAATTTTTCTTCATTAAACATTTGGGCTTTGCAGCCTGCACTGCATTCATTTATTCCAAAGAAGCAATAACTAGTCAGACTTTGTACATATCTCTGATTTCAGCAATTATATTTGAACTAGTCAAGTTCAAATTGGGGCAAGATCATCCTATCTACCATTATTATTTTTATTTTTCAAGGACTATTATTTGTTGACATGACCTTTTCTGAAAAGGACATGAATGATAATGGCAATTAGCATCCAGAGGGGGATCAATAAAAGTATTATACTCACATATACATGCATATGTACACAGAGGGTTTTAAAACTCTCACTAAAGGATTGCATTAACTAATGAATCACTCATTTTTTTTTACAAAGTTAACTGAGAAAGCTAAGCTGGTTTCTTAGATGTATATTAAACTTAAGAGCTGAAGGAAATACACTGGACTTGATTTACCGGTTAGTTTTACTTGGGAGGTTAACACGTTTTCTTTAGGCTTAGTATAAAAGTATGCTCCATAGGATAAATTATAAAATAGACTAGAAACTTACAGTGGCAATGACTTGCAAAATTTTAAGTGGTTGGATAAATGATGGAAGCAAAAATGAATCTATCCTATTTTTAAGCAGTTAATAATGATCTGCATAAAGAGAGGAATTTTTAAATCGCAGCATATGCTAAATTAGAACTATTACCAGGATCAATAAGGGCAGAGCAATCATATAAAAGGACACAGGAAGATTAGACTTGTGGGGCAAGAAATAACAAAATAAGATGAACTTGAAAAGTCTAATGTAAAAAAAAATGGTTTAGAATATATACCCATTCAGTTGGAGAGAGAGAATTGGGAAGTTGCAAGAAAGAAAAATATATTAGGCATCATAATGGACAGTAAATTGAATGAGAACATTAAAGTGACATTACCAAATAATGCAAAGGTGTCATTGGCTTCCGTGTGGAATAATAAGCCTATATAATAAAAGGCTAATATGCAAATTGACCAAACAGTGGAATGACCAGTCACTATGACGTGCACTGACCACCAGGGGCCAGACACTCAACACAGGAGCTGCCCCCTGTTGGTCAGTGCGCTCCTACAGAGGGAGTGCTGCTCAGTGAGAAGCCAGGCTCATGGCTGGCTAGCACAGTGGCAGTAGTGGGAGCCTCTCCGGGTTCTTAAACTGGACTAAGAAGCAGCAAGCAGAGCAGTAGGGAGCAGCAAGTAGGCAGGCAGGAAGGAGAGAGGGTTCCCAGAGTGCAAGAGGGCGCAGGTGAGGCTGAGGGAACACCCCACCCCCACCTCAGTGCACAAATTGTCATGCACTGGCCGTAGTTTGCCCACGGCTGGTATAAACCTTTCTGTGTGTGCAGGTAACCATGTCCCGCAAACATTGCACTCTCTGTAGATGTTTTCAGATTCTTAGTGAGAAACCAGGAAAAAATTAACCAAATCATAACTTTTAAAGCTATTTTAAGTTTGCATAAGAATCTAGTATGATGATTACCAGAGGTAGGGCAGGTGCAAAAGAGTAACAGAGTAATAAATGGTGATGGAAGGAGAGTAGACTATGGGCAGTGAACACACAATACAATATAAAGATGATATATTATAGAATTGTACCACTGAAACCTATTTTATTAACCAATGTAACCCCAATTAATCCAATAAAAATATATCATAGATAGATAGATAGACAGAGCAGAACCATGATATCTTTTTTGTTTTTTCATTTGTTTTGTTAATCCTCACCCGAGGATATTTTTCCATTGATTTTTAGAGAGAGTATAAGAGAGAGGGAAAGACAGAGAGAAACATCAATATGAGAGAAACACATCTACCTCCTGCACACGCCCAGACCAGGTACGTGCCCTTGACCAGAATGGAATCCAGGACCCTTTGGTCAGCAGGCCAATGCTCTATCCACTGAGCCAAACCGGTTCAGTCTGAATCTTGGTATCTTGATGGTCCTGAGAAGTCTCACACATTAGGAGAGCCTATAACTTACCCACATAATGCAGTAGAGCCAGGCTTCTCCAGAGTTCATGTGTAGAGAGAAAGGACCGCTCTGAGATGCAGAGTAGCCACATTCTCTCCCTCACTGGCTACTGACCACTCCCTAAATCCAGGCTCCATCATTCCAGTTAGTGACTCGGTGAAGTGACAACGTATACATTACAATATGTGGTGTACCTCTGGGGTCACGTACACATAGTTTTAACTCGTGGACCTTCAGATGTACATTAACATTTTCTGGTGTGATTATTAAAATGCATGTTTCCAGGCTCAGGGACTCTGTATTTTAATAAGCACCCAGGATTATTTAAATACAAGTAGCCCTCAGCCTTCACCAGAGGTTAATATTAACTGTGTAATTCTAAGGGGGTACACTATATCTTGATCCAAGACAGCAAATAGAAAGATACGGTGCCTCCAAGGATAACGGATTGGCAATTAAATTACATGTGAGCTGAAAACAAAAACAATGTGTTGTATAATCAAAGCATCCCTGAAGGTTTGGGTGTGATAGAAAACAAGAAAAAGGACAGACTGATGCTCTCTCAAATTTTCTTCCATGTCAGGATTTTCATAATGGTAGAAATCCTTGTAAGACAGTACAAATTTTTTAACTGAAAAGCAAAAATGCTTCATAATGTAATATAGGAAAAATTCTAGCTGAAGAATAAGTAATAATTACAGTTCTATAAATTGACTGGTAGGATTTCATAAATTATAAAACCAAACAGCCTGACTCCTCATTATTATTATGTCACAGTGCATGAACAAATACAGTTTTCATTTTATTGACTATTTATTTTTTTATTTTATTTTAATGTATCCAGTAGGTGCTTAGATAAATGCATTTATGTCTTGTGGCTCCCCCAGGGAACTGTTTCTGTTGTTAAAGAATATGAGATTAACTAACATTTCCCCTCTCCCCCGTGCCCCCTCTTACTCCCATTCTCTATTTGTTTCTCAACAGCAGACATAAATCTGTTTTAACTTGAGACACACTGGTAAATAAACAAGCTATTAACTACACCGAGGGTGAGTATAACATTGTATAATCTCAATAATTCTGCAGCAAATGTGATCAGATTACAGTTACAATTCAGAAAGAAAAACCAACTGGAAGTAGCAAAAAATAAAATAAAGCAAGGCCTATATCACCTGACACAATATTGAGAAGACTCATGTCTCAAGGCATTTGAGTTAATTCAAGAAAAGCAGTCTATGCATTTAAAATAACCTCACCAGGGCCTAGCCGGTTTGGCTCAGTGGATAGTGGGTCAGCCTGCAGACCAAAGGGTCCTGGGTTCAATTCCAGTCAAGGGCACATACCTTGGTTGCAGGCTCCTCCCCAGCCCGGTCCCTGGCCGGGGCCCATGCAGGAGGCAACCAATGGATGTGTTTCTCTCACATCGACATGTCTCTCTGTCTTTCCCTCTCTCTTCCACTCTCTCTAAAAATCAATGGGGGGAAAAATCCTCAGGTGAGGATTAAAAATAATAATAATAATAAAATTTTAAAAATCCTCGCTTGGTCTATGCTTCTGTTTCGGGAAATGCTTTCATTCCAGCACTGTCTTAGCTTGTGCTGTCCCACCTTTCCCCTTTTAGAAATGATCTGACATGGGGATTTCCATCAGGTTTGTTTTTCCAAAGATAGTAGCAGCTGAAGGGGAGGCATCTTAAACCCAATTCCGCTCACAGAGGTTTATCTGTGAGTGAGGTCTTTCTCACTGCCCGTCCTCAGGGCAGGTGGACTGAGTACCCAATAGCCAGAATCAGCAGCAGGACCCCCAGGCATTGCTGCTAATGTGTCTCTGCTACCTCAGCTGATCTGGAGCAGGAGGAGATGGAAGGACAGGTCCAAGTCAGCAGGAAGAGTAAAAGTTTCAAACCCCAAGTGCAAAGGTCAAAGGCAGGATCCGGTTGTGAAAAAGTAAAGATACTGGGTATCTTTCACTAATAGAGTAGCTTTATCATTTCACTTTATCACCCCTTAGGAATTAAATTATTGGTGTCAGTTAGAGGTAGAAGAGCAAACTACATTTTCTGAGTCCAGTTTAAAGACAACTTGTTAGGCATAGTACTCTGTCCCAGAGTCGGCAAAAGGCCTGATCGTAAGGTTACAAATCATTCTAGACATGAGAATCTGTGTTGCTTCATTGCTTTTCCAGGGCATTTTTTAGAATTAAAAAATATGCCTCGCTCTAGCTGGGTTGGCTCAGTGGATAGAGCGTCAGCCTGTGGACTGAAGGGTCCCAGGTTCGATTCCTGTCAAGGGTACATGCCTGGGTTTTGGACTCAATCCCCAGTAGGGGGGGTGCAGGAGGCAGCCGATCAATGATTCTCTCTCATTGTTGATGCTTCTATCTCTCTCTCCCTCTCCCTTCCTCTCTGAAATTAATGAAAATATATTAAAAAAACGTGTCTGTGGTTAACCCGGAATACCATCTTCAGTTACTGAATTATTTTTAGTCTGTGCATTTATTTTTTAATATTTGTTTTTATATTTTTATTGAATGTATTGGGGTAACATTGGTTCATAAAACCAAACAGGTTTCAAGTGTACAACTCAATAAATATCATCTCCACACTGCATCCTGCGCCCATCGCCCCAAGCAAAAGTGGATGGCCAGATGTCCTAGCCGATTCAGTGGAGGGTCAAGATGTTTGATGAGAATTAAATGGTAAATCTGCTCTGAGATTCTCTAAGGGTCTTTGAGGAACTTAATGGAAGGAAGATGAATAGAAAAGCCAGAATCTAGCCTTGCTTGTGGAAAGGCTCATTTTAAAAACCAACACCACTGTATTCCCCTTTTCAGATTCTCATTTAAAAGTGTTATGCAAACTATAAGATAACTAATAAAACACAGCAAGGTTAAAATTAGTTTCTAGATCAAATTGGAAAAAAAAAAAAACAACAGACAGCTATGGTCAAGTATACAAATTGATCCAAATATCAAACAACTTTAAAGAATCAAACAAGGCCTTCTAGCTGAATTCTTAGAATTCCTTGAAGCAATAAGTGCCCTATTACAGAAAGTTAGAAGTTTCATAAAGGAGTCATTTCAAGTAGTCAACACTGCATTTAAAGCTTCTGTCAACCTTAAGATTGCAGATCAAAAACCAGAGGCAGAGAGGCCTTTTCCATGCATCTGAGAAGACTGTCGACCTGTGAACCAGAAGGTCCTATGAACCAGAAGATTAGGGTTGAATTCCAGGTTGCGGGCTCAATCCCCAGTGTGTGGTGTGCAGAAGGCAGGTGATCAATGATTCTCTCTCATCGATGTTTCTATCTCTCTCTCCCCCTCCCTTCCTCTCTGAAATCAATAAAAATATATTTGAAAAGAAAAAGAAAAGAAAAGGACTGCTTCTTAGCTGTCTGAGCTCAGGTAAGTTCCTAAGATTGTGTGCATCCATAAGGTAGAAATGGTAAGAACCGCCTACGTACCTGAAAAGTGCTGCACGAACATGAGTCGCTACTACTTCCCTGAGGAGGCAGGTGTGCTTTCTGTGTCCTGCAGAACTCTGGCTGCTGCTTTCCACAGTCATGTGTAATTATCAGGCTCCTGATATCTTTATTCTCCTAGACATCACCCTTAGCCTGTCCACGAAAGAAAATGCCATCCTCGCTAGCATTCCTTCACTTTAGCAAGCAAAAGTATACTAGCAGGTGTACATGGTTGGCTTATGTTTCTCTTAGAAAGTGCTCTTGTGAGTATCTCATTGGTGGGGGGACTCCTGGCACACAGACCTAAATGTTGAGTTGGGTCCCACTCCACCCCTCTATCACCTTGTACCAAATACGTTTGTTCCATAGTCACAGACTTGGCTTCTGATCCCAGGCCAGTCATCTCAAAATGAGTGCCCAGAATCAAGACATTCCAGAAGAGAGTCTAGGAAGGTCATTTTTCGTGACAAGTCTAAGGTCAGCAATAACCCCAACTTCTTGAACACCTTTGACGAATCATGGGGATGATGCTTTTACACATGATGCGGAATATTAATTTAAGTATTAATTTAGGTGTTTGCTTTCCCCAGAGTTTGCCCCTTTAATGCCCACCCCTCCCAACCTTCATTCAAAGCTAAGGACAGAATTCCTGTTTGTTGTCTTCTAAGGAGAGTAATTTGTGTTCAGAATTTGCACACCAATGCTAGATGCTTCTGAGAGTAATGAGGGAAAGGGTGTTTGTACCTATAGACTCATGTCTAGTAGAAACAGGGTACTCCTCGAATCTTTATTTATAAAATTTTTTGTTTATCTTGAGGAAGAAACAAAGGAAGAGATAAAATTCTATGGGTCCTGAGAGCAAAGAAAACCTATCCTCTGCTTTTCAGCAACAAAGGCAACAGGACTGGAGAGAGTGGCACCTAGGTTATGGCCAGTGCTCTGTACTCTGTCCGGCTGGGCAGTGGAGGGGAGATTAGAGCGCCTCTGAGAGTCTCGGGATCTGAAGGCCCCACACTGGTGCGGAGATGTGTCCAACGCCAACCCCTTCACCTCTGACCGCAGGCAAGACTCTAAGACTCTCACCAAGATCTAGCAGCCAAAATCTTACCACCCTATACTATCCTAACACTGGGTATTATTTCCCAAAGGGTGTGAGAGTAAGATCGCAGGTACAAATTAAATTGAGCTTTTATCTTGGTATCTCTGCTAGCCCAGTAGAAGAAGCGTTCAGTCAGAAATTTTGAGTTAAAGAAAACGAAGAAATCTTGTTTCCCACCAGCACTGGACTTATGTCTAGATCGACTCACGCTACATATCGAATGCCTCAATGAATCCCTGTAACAGCATTACAAAGTAGGACTCCCTCTCTCCCTTTTTATAGATGAGAAAACTGGGCTGGAAAGATTAAAGTAGCTTCTCAAGATAGCACAGCGTTTATGATGGTGCTGGGCTTCAGCCCTCAGTCTTGCTGACTCCAAAGCTCTCTTCTCTGCTGTCCTATCGTACTCATGCCCTGAGGCGGAGCGGACCAGGCGAAATTCAGCGCTCACCAATTACACTACTGACTCCTCTTAAAGATAAGATGAACCAGCACAGAGACAGCGTGAAAAGAGACTTTTGGATTTTTGGACACAAAGTGAACCCTACGGAACAATATATTTTGTAAAAGCTTGTGCTTGCCTTTTATAGCTGCTAGTACTATTCTGAAACACTAACTAGGTTCTTCACAGGCGTTTTACAGCTTAATTTCCCTGCATGGTTTGGCTTGGTGGTGGCTCAGAAAGGACAGAGGTTGTGGGGGGTAAAGACCATCTGTGGCTCTTCAGTAATTTTCTGAAGAGTTGAGACTTGGCTGGCCTGAGGGAAACGTTGGCAAGCCTTAAACTACTGCAATCATCTCTTATCTATTAGAGGAGGGAGCTGGGCATAGTTCTCGGCCTCTCCCTGGAGTGCCACATGCAGCAGCAGGAGGCTGGCACCACAAGGCCATTGACAAAGCTGCCAGGGGACATGGAGATCGGCACAACACCAGGGGGAGACCAGCTGCAGGACCGCGTGCAGCTGGAGGAGTGGCGCCCTGTGGAAGGAAAGAGATGCGCTCTGGTGCAGGTACCGATGATCATGTTTGAAGTGTGCGAGGAAGGGTGAAGTGAGGACAGGGAAACTGAACCCAGACACAGGGCGATAATGCAAATGAGCCAGGGAGACAGGAACGAATGAAAGGAGGAGAAAGGGGCTGAAAGAAAGGTGTCAGCCTTGACTGAAAGCCAGCCAGTGAGCAAATCCCTGAAAAGAAGTCTGGTTCAGCTTATTTTGTATCAATTATATTAAACCAGCAGATAAGGAAAGAAAAGCTCAGAGAGAAACACAATCAGTATGTAAAAAAGAGAAAGACTGCCGAAACCGGTTTGGCTCAGTGGATAGAGCGTCAGCCTGCGGACTGAAAGGTCCCAGGTTCAATTCCGGTCAAGGGCATGTACCTGGGTTGCGGGCACATCCCCAGTAGGAGATGTGCAGGAGGCGGCTGATCGATGTTTCTCTACCATCGATGTTTCTAACTCTCTATCTCTCTCCCTTCCTCTCTATAAAAAATCAATAAAAATATATTTTAAAAAAAAGAGAGAGAAAGACAGTAGGTGTATAAATGAATGAGGTACCATAGGTGAAGTTCTTTTCTTTTTAAGTTGTCAGACTCATACTAGGTGCTCAGTAAATTGTGGCTACTGTTAACATCACCATGGAAGCTGTTCCTTCCAGCTAGTCAATTCCTAAGCTCAACGATATTGTTAATAAAGGGCTGTTAGTAAGTATCTTGATGCCAGATGAGGTTGGAATGAAGGATTTTAATTCTACTTCTAATCTAAATTTCAGACAGATTTTCCTTTTCAATGAGACATAGAACATGTAGACTGGCAAACACACTTTGAGACAAGCCAGGATTCATAACTGCCATGCATCCCACGGTGGGATTCCCTCTCATGCAT
>NW_005871166.1:1215558-1235455 GCF_000147115.1 Myotis lucifugus
CTGGAGAGGAAAGCAAAGTAAATGTCTGAGGACCGACTCCACAGCACCCAGCGTTCAGTGCGGGGAAAGATGAAGAGGGAACAGCAGGGGAGACCGACAGGGACTTTCCTCTGAGATGGGAGGAAACCAGAACACGATGCCCTGAAAAACCAAGGGTCTACTGCTGCAGCTCGTTAACAAATGTGAGAACAAAGTGCTGAGTACGGCAACAGGGCAGGCCTGACCACCTTGGGCAGTTCTGTGGAAACATGGGGTGAATGCTTGAGTGGAGCACTCTGGGAGAAAGCTTAGAAGGGAAGAAGTGGAGTCTAGACAAATCTTTGAAGGAAGTTTGCTATAAGCTTTAGAGAAATAGGGACTGACGTAAGCTCATGGGGATATATTTTGTAAGTAGGATACCACTATATTAAAAGGATAAGGATGTTTACAAAACGGGAAGAAAGTTGATGGGGATCAATGACAAGAGGGAAGTCCCAGAGCAGGAGAATGGGGGAGGGACACTCTATCTGAGGGAAGGAATAGGCCCTGGGTGGGAGCTGGGGCGGGTTTTCACTGCAAAGGAGAAAAGGGAGAGTGTTTGTGCATAAATATGCCCATATAGATAGGTCTGATGTATGAGTGTGGAGCAAATTTCCTCCAATTCCCTGACTGAATTCTCAGCATCTATCACAGTACCTGGCACATAGTAGGTGTTCAAAAACATATTGAATGGATAGATACACATTATTAAATCTGTTTCCAAAGAATTTCGTGAGAATAATGTTCTATGCAGGGGCTCTCTTTGCATTTTAGCTTAAATCTACTCTAAAATAATAGAAGAGAAGGAGAGGAAAAGATAGAAGTTTTTCAAATAAGCTTTAAAGATTCACTATATAACCTCCACCCCTTGCCTTTTCTTCTAAAACAAAGATGTGGATAGAAAGGTAGGGGATGTTGTACTCTTATTATAGAAGTAATTGGATATCTGTGACTCCTCTTACCCTCTCATAATATCTGTTGGATATAACTCTTGACTTTCTCATTTTGGCTACATTCCCAGAACTGTATGTAGAGTGTTTCCCTGAAATATTGGAAAGGAACCTACATTTTAAGTTCATCATCTCTTTGCCTGAAAATCAGCTCATTCTTTTCCTGTTGAGATTGCATTCTGCGTGGGTTTTTCTCTTCCTTTACGATTTAAGTTAAAACTTGAGAACTGCAAATTGCATTCAAGTCAATCGCATTGTATTGCACAATAAAGAGATATACACACCAATAAGCAAAATAAAATAAAGTTGACTGAAATGTGATTTTAATGTGAATTAATGGGAGGAGAGGGGATCCAAAATTCAGAGATTCTACTAAGTGCTAGGCTCTCTAAATACATTATTTATATTTAGTCATATCTCTTTCTCTCTCTCTCTCTCTCTCTCTCTCTCTCTCTCTTTCTCTCTCTCTCTCACAGACACACACACACACACACACACACACACACACACTTAGGAAGTAGATATTATTCACCTGCCACAAATAATGCAACAAAGTTTAAGGTTTAAAAAGAAAATAATATTTTGCTACGTACTTCATATGCATCATCATCTTCAGTTTTAAAATAATGCTGGAAGGTATTTATGTTCACTCATCTTAAAAAATGAGAAAACTGGTACATCGAGAGGTTCAATAATTTGCTGAAGTTAACACACCGCCAGGGGCTCTATCCTGGATATGTGGTTATTGGAAGACATACCCTTCCTGTCACACTATGGTGCCCCTCAAGGGAAGCAAGATGCCAGGGAACTGAACGCATGAAGAAAAAGCAAAACATAATTACTGAATACATTTTGATAAATAGCATCAATGGTCCAATAGTTTTGTTGATTGTACTTACTAGCTAAGTCACAATCAGTTATATCTATACCACTTGCATTCTTCCAAAAACAAAGAGGAGCTTCTATTCCCAAATTTCTCACACTGCATTCCGATTTGAAAATTAGCAAAAATCTATCAGCATGGTCTAATTCTTAAAACTCAGTCTAAGAAGGGAACATCTTGTTTTTCTTTTTAAGCCCTTAATGAGTACCAACTAGATTATAAAGCAATGCAAATAAAGAAAACCTTACATATCTTATGCAAAATGTATATGTATGCATGCACATGTAATTTTTTCCAGAGTAATTTCTCCACAGTCAACTGGGGAGACATAGTAGTAAAAACAAAACCCAGTCTTTAAAATCAGAGCTGAGTTTCCATCCTGCCTCCCCGGTTGTTGGGTACGCCACTTGCACAATTTACTACTTAGCCTAAGCCTGACTGGGCTTCATCAGTGAGGAAGGGATGATACCTCACAGAATTACTGAGAACAGCGTTGAAATAATCCACTTAGCACACTGGTTAACATAGAAAATGCGCTCAATAAATTGTTTCTGTCCCCAGTACCATTTGGAAGTACAGAGTAAGGCACTAATGGCCACTTTAGAGCCTGTGACAAGCATGGAGATTGACCTCAAATGGAATGTGGTTTTTAAAAAGGTTCTAATGATTAAGCCTGATGCAGATAAATCACAGCACAGGCCACACAATTCAACTGAACCTCCCATTTAATTGCATCTCAGGTGAAGGTGCTTGTTACAATTTCTGTCTCTGCCGCAAGAAAAGGCTTATGTTCCATAAGGCCAAGAAAGTGGGAAAGAGACGAAGATGTTTAAATATAGCCAAGACTACTGTGAACAAGGTCAGTGTACTCTTCTGAGTTCTGAGTCTCTCTCTCTCTCTCTCTCTCTCTCTCTCTCTCTCTATATATATATATATATATATATATATATATATATATATCAACAAAATTTCTAAAATTATTTCAATAGCTAAACCATCAATCTTCTAAAATTCTTTGAATAACTAGAGAATTTAAAAGAAGGGACTTCTAAAATGTTTAAACCCAGGAGAGGTTTAGTTTTCCTAACAAGTCCAAAGGAATCCTACACTGTCTATGTCCTGTGCGGTTACTACAACCATTCATATTCAAAAGAGGAATGCATGCAGCTCTCATGTCACTACTACACACCTTTGCTGAGGAAGAGTCCTGGACAAAATGACTTTATTCTCTCAGAGCTTTATCTCCAATATTATAATATCTCCATAGATACAAACGCTGTCTAGTATTTCATGTTTCCATTCAAAGCCACCTCCTTGGTAAGATTTCCCTGATGCTTCCCCTAGATATAAACTGGCTCTGCTTTTATAAACTCATACAGTGTTTTATTCTGTCTGTTTGTCTCTCTCCACATCCACCTTGACCTCTGTCACTCACTACAAAAGTTTCTAACGGGCAAGAACTACTTTTTATGCATTTTATTTCCACACAGATCTTAACACAAGCTCTGAACACCTATAAATTCTTGCCCACATTTCTATTAAGCATTCAATATGTTCTAGACACCAACATTATAAATGGTTAGGTTGTATTGAGTAAATATCAAATCATAAATCTCTTCTCTTTATCAAAGCTTTAGGTACATTATCTCATTTAGTCCTCAAAACTACCCTAAATTGGTCCTAATATGACACCGTTTTGTAAGTGACAAGGCTGGGCTTAGAGAATTTGAGGTCCCAGAGTGGTGATGTTATGTTGATATTTACTACCCCAAAGCTCTGGCTCTGGCCCCCCATTCGGGCACTCAGTCAGTTTTCTGAACAGATAAAATTCACTGACTGAGTTCTGTATTGCTGTTTACAACTCCAAGATGAGATATAGGCAAGTAATCATATTTTTTTAAAAAATATATTTTTTTTACAGAGAGGAAGGAAAAGGGATAGAGAGTTAGAAACATCAATAAGAGAGAAACGTCGATCAGCTGCCTCCTGTACACCTCCTACTGGGGATGTGCCCACAACCAAGGTACATGCAATTGACTGGAATTGAACCTGGGACCCTTCAGTCCGCAGGCTGATGCTCTATCCACTGAGCCAAACTGGTTAGGGCAGTAATCATATTTTTTAAAAGACCAAGAAATCCCTTACATAAAAAGAGTAGACAAAGACTAATGCTTAAACATCCCTTTATCTTTTGTATTAATCGCCCAGGGATGCATACATAACAGGTCTTGCTTCTACAGAGATCATTTAAGTTCATTCCCAGTGACTTGTAAACTGCCAGTTACTGAGACTTAATGAGTTATGAAGCCTTTGTCTTGCATTTAAAGTTTCAAAGTGAAGGAAGAATTTTGGGCAGTTCCTTTGGGCAGTCAGACCATTTATTCAAGCAATTAACCTTCATTTACTGCTATTAATACTTTTTGTATACTCGATGTCTGCTGAGAGAGTGGATCTTAAATGTTCTTAACACACTCAACACACAAAAGATGGTAACTATGTGGGGTGAAGGATGTGCTAACTAGCTCCGTTGTAGCAATCATTTCACAATGTATATGTATGTCAAGCTACCAGTACAACCTCAAATATATGCAATTTTATTTGTAAATTATACCTCGATAAAGCTGGAAAAATTTAACCTTCCCTTTCTGTTCCACTCCAACAGGAGTGAAAGCAATGATTTAAACATTTCCTAATAACCACTAACCCTTACATATGAACCATATTATGAACAAGTGCCACTGCTTACCGGTAGTATGGAATAAAAATGTGATCCCGATGGAAGAATTTAAAACCACAGGATGGATGTAAGCCTTGAGCAGAAGGTCTGTTGTGAAGGGGCTGTGACTACTCTGGTGAGTATATTTATCCAAGATTCTCCCCAAGTACAGCAGACTCTGAATTATTTATTCATGCTGGGCTCTTAAGTGGGAATTTAATGAAGCAATACTGTAGTTCCTGGAACTGTGGATTAAACAGAGAAAAAGACAACATGTTTTATTAACACTAGCTGAGCTTGTCTTATCTTGAAAATCAGGGTTAAAATTCTGCAAGTAATATGTGAAGACTGTGCTTCATGTGGAAAGGAAATTGAAAGTGAGAAGGCTATTTTATACACATATCATCTCCTCAGAGGGGTGTGTGGAAGGTTAAAATATGCAAAAATAATCCAGTCAAAGTGTGAGCCCTAGCGTTCTCTAAAGACCTTCAGAAGCAGACATGGCGTACCTGGGCCCTGAAGTCAGACTGCCTGGCTTCAAAAGCAAGGCCAGCATTCACTCGCTGCACATCCTTCATGTGACTCAGCCTCAGTTTCCTAATGCGAGTTCTGAGAGCACAGCACCTGTCACACAGTAAGACCTCCACGTGTTCGAAACTACTGCTGTTTTTGCCTATTTTTAAGTGGATAAAAGTTTCTTAAACCTTCTTAATACAAAAGCAAAACTGAAGACCAGCAGATATTGCTAGTCGTACTCAAAATACGATGTAATATTCATTTTAAGTCGAGCAAAGTCAGTTGTTTGGGAGCAAAGTCAATATTTTTGGGATTTGTGACTTATTTCGTTTTCTTTTTAGAGCCCCTCAACATGCCTAAAGAAGACGGGGTTTATATCAATTCACACTGTTACATGAGTGACAAGATTTGCACCATAGGCGCGTGCCAGAAAGTGAGAAAACAAAAATGGGAGTCCAGAAACAACTGTCTACAAGATGTGTTTCCTAAAATGCTTTTGTGCATATCAGTTCTACTGTAGATGCTATAGGAGAGTTCTCTGTTTATAGGAAGTTATTCTAATAAGGTCATTTTTGGTTACAAAAATAACACAGTCTTGGTCAAATTGCCTCAGAAAAATAAACAGTTTATGGAAAGAACATTTGTAAAAAAACTAAAGAATCTGGGCTAAGGAATTGGGCAGCTCCAGAGCCCAAAGCTCTCCCCCCTCCTCTTCTCTGTTCTTCTTCTCATTCCCATTCTCCTCCTCCTTCTCCCTTTCTCCTTCTCCCACTCATTCTCCAATAACCTGTGGTCAAGAGCATTGGGTTACACAGCACATTCCCACCCAACAAATACGGCTCCGGGGTGAGGAGGGGTGTCTGCAGAGACTTCAAATGGGACAGGATCTAGAGCAGCGGTTCTCAACCTGTGGGGTCGAATGACCCTTTCACAGGGGTCGCCTAAGACCATCGGAAAACACATATATAATTACACATTGTTTTTGTGGAAAACACATATATAATTACACATTGTTTTTGTGATTAATTACTATGCTTTAATTATGCTCAATTTGTAACAATGAAATTGGGGGTCACCACAACATGAGGAACTGTATTAAAGGGTCGTGGCATTAGGAAGGTTGAGAACCACTGATCTAGAGCATCTCATCCCCGCCTGGCAAGCACTCCTGTCCCTGTAAGTCTACCGGAAGTAGCCTCACGGTAGCACTGTCCATCTATCACATATAAAACTATCACCAAGCCCGATTTTTAAACACAATCTGAAATTTATAATTAAATTTATAATTAAAAAATTCAGCCTCATTTATAACTTAATAACTAGGTTCATGAGGATGTTAATATGATTCCAGCTCAAAGCAAAGGAGCATGCCCTTTTTATTAGCATGTTTAACTTTGTCTCAGGTAAGTGTGCCAATTTTTACAAGTTTTTAAAAATATTGGAGAGGTTGTATAGTACTAAAATCTACCCTAAGTACTACCTTTGGTGACTGAGGTTTGAAAAACAAGCAACTAAATTCCAAAATTCACACACAACAATGGGATTCTTTTTGTGGGAAAAGGGTGAGATAATAAATGGTTTTACACCAAGAAAATGTTTGATATGGTCTGTACTGATCTGTGTTTCATCTTGAGATGAAAAGGGGAAGGAAATCACACTTGAGAATGCTCTGAAGCTTCCTGAGATGGAATGTTGTTGGAGCAGTAGTAATTGATGAAAATGTGTCCTGGATAAGTCTTTTTCTATGTGGTTGGTGCACCAAGAATGGACAAGCAGGAATAACAAGCCATCATTTCATGAAAGATGGGTGGACGTTTTCTGAGTTTAACTCAGGCTCTATATAGCATCAGAATCTTTTGTTAATTTTTTTCCTGAAATATCCCTTTTGGCAATATAAGTTGGAATTGCCCAATGTGTTCTTTTTTCTTTTGAAATTTTAATACAGAAACTAGAGGACATTGTGATTTCCCAGCTAACCATAGACTCTAAAATTCTAATTATGATGAATGTGTCATTAGCCTGGCCAGTGTGCTCAGTGGTTGAGTGTTGACCCATGAACCAGGAGGTCACAGTTCAATTCTTGGTCAGGGTAAATGTCTGGATTTCTGGCTTGATCCCCAGTAAGGGGCAGCCAATCTATGATTCTCTCTCTTCATTGATGTTTCTATCTCTCCCTTCCTCTTTCTGAAATCAATAAGAAATATTTTTTAAAAGAATGTGCCTTTAATTCAACAAATAGTGTATATGCCAAACACTGTGATAGGTGTTGGAGACACTATAAGAAACACGACCATCATGGGATTTCTGTTAAAAAACAGTAACTCTAAAAGTGAATGAGACCAATGCCAGGGGAAGAACAGAGACTATGGTCGTCAGTATTGTCAAAAACCACTTCTGTTTCTTCTCCCAAGCACATGAGAAAGGACACACCCTCCCCTGTTAAAGTTTGCTGTGGCTGCACGATTTTTTTTGACCAACGATATGGAGTGGAGGTGATGTGCATCGCCTCTGGGCAAAATCTGTAGAAACCGGGTACAAGTTACCATGCCCTTGTGTAATCCTTTCCATAGTAACTGACATCATTCCCCAGGATGTCTGATCTGGAGACCTGGGTTCTGAAGGGAGGACGATGCAGAGCACGGCTCTCAGCAGACCCGTGATAAATGTGGAGCATGACCAGGAAATCAACATTCAATGTGCCAAGTCTCCGATTTGGGTTTTGTTCACTTACTACATCGTAACCCAAACCATCCAGATTTGTGTGGGTGCTGTGTGGGGCATAATCCAAACTGAGGGGGCAAGAACTGTTTCACTGTAAATTACATCCATGTGTACAAGTTATTTCCCCAATGATCCTTTCACCTACTCAGTTGTAAACTGTGAGAGCATTACTGCACAAAATATTTGCCCAGTAAATTCTGGTTGATGTTGGATGGGCCAAAAATAAAAGTGTAGCTCTAGAAATTCAATGTCAGTACTCTCCAGCAGTGTGTGTTAACCCAAACCCTGCTCCTCGACAAACCCTAGCTCTTTTACACTATATCATTGGGGAAATTTAAATGAGTTCCTTATTTCAATGGCATCAGAGTCTTCATCAGCTAAACTGGAATGATAACTATATGAAAATATTTATCTTTGTTCAAAACATGTAATTGTCAGAATTCATTGTCCTCTCCCTTTTTTCACATTCCAGTGCTGGTGGACTCTAAACTAGATTTGGAAACCAAGATGTTAATTTGCTTCTACAACATTGGAACACAAGACTGTTTTAAAAATGAAAAACATGATCACTTGTCATAAAATTAATACACATTCCATGTCTGTCCCTTAAAAAGCACACGATTGAGACATTATTCATAAAACAAAATATTTTATTGCAAATTTGGCCTCAAAGTTACTTTTAGGTTTTCCATTCTTTAAATTGCCAACTACTGTGCCTTAAACTCTCTAAATATGTTTCCCTTTTATCAATATTACAAGTTTCTGAGTGGTCAAAAATGAGAACCACAGACTTCAGTCAAACTTAATTCTATGCACTTCTTGAGACAATTGGAAATTGATAGGAATTTTGCATAAGTAATTTTTGTTGTTGTTGTTAATTCTCACCCAAGGATACTTTTCCATTGATTTTTAGAGAGACTGGGAGGGAGGGAGGGAGGGAGGGAGAGAGGGAGGGAGGGAGGGAGGGAGGGAAAGAAAGAAACATCAGTGTAGAGAGACACATGGATTGGTTGCCTCCCGAATGTGCCCCAGCCAGGGCCAGGGATCAAACCTGCAACCCAGATATGTGACCTTGACCAGGAATTGAACCCTTGACCCTTTGGTATGCAGGCCAATGCTCTTCTGAGAAACACTGGCCAGGGCTGGCATAAATAATTTTTAACAACATTGGGTCCTTAATTATTCAATGGTATATTTATGCTTTCAAATATTCCACATGCCTTAGGAATATACTTTGCTAAGTGCTGCTCCAATTCCTCCAACTCTTAATAAAGGTAAACTCAATTTTTCTCCCCTGAAATTATTTCAAAAGAAATCTAGCATTATCCTTGCTGATAAGAATGCTTCTCACTGCACACTACAGCGTCTTCAAATAGATATTCATCCAACCAGGAAAAATTATCCCTTTAATCATCATATTTCCATGATTTACAGTTGTTAGCTGCGAGAAGATTGATCCAAAGAGACTTAATGAAGTCTATGCCAAAAAACATGGGTAAGAAGTATTCTACCAAAGTAAAACATTTTGCAGTTGCATTTTACCTTTGACAAACTCAGGCCTCCCTCTACACATAAAACAGACTGAAGAAACAGACTGAATCTTTGTAAATTCTTTACATCACCTTCCTATTGGTCAAAAACAGAAATGACTGATGGTGTCTTTAAATGTGTCTGAGAGGAATCAGGAAGTTCTTGATAAGATTTGTTCAGTGAATCGAACTGAAGCCCATTTTGAAATGTGCCGATCAGTTTGTGTTCAATATCTAAGAAGAGACTGCGTTTAGGTTTTTCTCAGCCCAAATCTGAGGCTGTTCACATATAATTCGGATGAGCACAAGATTAGCAGCCATACTGCTCTGATTCATCTGCTTTTAATGGAACCCTTGGGGATTGACTCAATGCAGCTGACTGGTTTCTTGCTATATTAAACTGTCCCTGATCTGACTGGCTACATCATGATATTACAGACTCTAGACTATTTGTCACAGGATGGTTCTACGTTTGGATCTCTGTGAATTCAGGCAAATTAGCTATTTTCTTAAAGCTTTGATTTCTATTTTCAAAATTTGCGAATATGACCAACACTAGCAAATGTCGGTAGGGTGCAAAACAAATGGCAATAGAGGCTATCACTAATGATCCACTATTTCATCATTAAAACAATGATGTAGGTTGTGAGGTTTTTAAATTCTCAAGACCTCTTTGCAGCATTTTTTTAGCCCTGCTCTTGGAAAGAGTGAGTGAGAGGGTATGAGTGTGTGCACCCAGGTTTGGGCCTTTTTTATATTTAGCGCTGTAGCTTCATTTGGAAGAGACATTATATGGGCATCAGCCTTTCATTTCATGACTCACCATGTGTCCCAGTGCTATAGATACAGATTACAGTGTGAGAGCTGGAGTAATTGTAGCCTTCCAAACCCTACACTCTCAGACCTCCTCATTTCACAGGCCACCATTAATTTACTTTCTCAAAGCTGACTTCAGCATTTTGGCAGATGTTTTATGAACGTTGTAAATGGGTAAAAAAAATGAAGAAATATCCTAATATTAAGAGTAGTAAATATCGTTGCCATGAGCCTAAGGCTTCTCTGTACACATTAGAAGAAAGCACATTCCAAAGAGAATGGTTAGGGGTTAAAAGAGAATAAATCACTATTGTAATAATCATAAAAAAGCAATTGCATGCCAGTATTAGCTATTCTCTGGGTAACCAGGTGCTAATAATTTTACTCTATTAATGAAAACTTAAAGTCAAATTGGTCTACTCAGTTGGATGGTATTTGCTTCAGCATTAGGAAAGCTTGATGTTTTCCTTTTAAACTCGAGTTATTAACTTAACCCTATTATTGAGAGATTGTAATCATTAATTTAAGAGTAATTTACAATGGCATCTATAACATTAGATACAAATGAGACATTAGCTCAGGATGGAGTCCAGGATATGCATGCATTTTAATGCTCTATTATGGCTAACAGAGGATCAGGCCTGTGGATACTTACGTGCCACCTTCTTCCTGGAACCCTTCACCTCACAAACTCCAGACCATGAATACTATGCACAGAAATGCAAACGCAGAAGTTTAGACTGTTTCACATCAAGGTCAAAGGTCTAAAGCATTATTTTTCCACAGTGTTAAAGAAATCAGTTCTTATAGAAGTCTACATACTCCTAACTTTTCAATATGTGCATGTTATATATAATAAATATGATAGATATATAATTTCAAAGATATCTAACCAAAGCTTTTTAGTTCAGTAATTTATCAGATGCTTAAAACAACAGTATTTTTCAGATTTGCGTCATTTCTATTTTATTTTTATAAAAATGCCCACAATGATACAGATTGGTAAGGATGGATCACTGAGGCATATAATCCCTACTGGGGACCCATTATGTTCAAAGTAAAGCAAGTATGAGCTCTATTATTCAGTAGAAATTTCCAAGAAAGCTCTAATGGCCCATTTCTCATGAAGGAAGGGAACAACAGAGTATCTGATATTCCATTTATTCTGACCCTTTCCTGGTACTAGATTTAGCAAGGATAAGAATTGGCTACATTTAGCTTAGTGATTCTCAGCCCTGGCTACATGCTAGAATCATCAAGGATGTTTTTAAAACACAGTGATGTTTGAACCCCATACTAGGCAAACCAAATCAGAACTTTGTTGGGACACAAGTGCTTAAGTTCCCCAAACAATTCTAAAGTTCAGCTAAGGTTGAGAACCTAATCCATTTATTTGTTGTGATTTGAGAAGCAATAAAGCCACAACAGACTAAAAGTATACTTTTCATTAACTTGCTATAGTACCTGATATTCAATCATTAAAACCACTCAATATTCATCTCCTATGGGCTGCATTGTTAAATAAATACAGTAGTCATTAGCCTGCCACATAGGCTATTGAGTGCTTGAAATGTGGCTAGCCAAAGGTGAGATATGCTCTAAGAGTAAAATATACACCATATTTCAAAGCACTAGTAGGAAATAAAGAATGCAAAAATACCAGAGTAATTCAATGTTGATTATATATTGAAATGATATTTTGAGTCTTAGCTGGTTTGGCTCAGTGGATAGACTATTGCCCTGCAGGCTGATGGGTCCCAGATTCGATTCCAGTCAAGGGCACATGCCCAGGTTGCAGGCTCAATCCCCAGTAGGGGGCATGCAGGAGGCAGCCCATCAATGATTCTCTCTCATCATTGATGTTTCTATCTCTCTATCCCTCTCTCTTCCTCTCTAAAATCAATAAAAATATATTTTAAAAAGAAATTCTATTTTGAATGTGGATCAAATATTATCTATATATATAAAAGCCTAAGCGACCAAATGACTGAACAACCAGTTGACTGGTCGCTATGACACACACTGACCACCAAGGGGCAGACAAGACACTTAATGCAGGAGCTGCCCCCTAGTGGTCAGTGTGCTCCCACAGCCAACCTCCTGCATTCCCTCCCCCAGGCCTGTCAGCCGATCAGCACCAATCACTGGCCAGGCCAAGGGACCCCACCCGTGGACGATTTCATGCACCGGGCCTCTAGTATATTAACAAAATTAATTTCACCTTTTTATTGTATCTAAGAAATTCACATTTGTGATTCATTTCATATTTTTATTGGAAATTGCTATGCTAGGGGAATTATCTTGATGTGCCAAAGAAAGTAGGTTGGGAAATTTGTACTGATTTGTCTATAGATTAGCCTATTTAAAACTGTTAGTTCATTACCATAGTGGCAGAATAAGAAGGTCTGAGAATAGCAAATATATTACAGGTGAGTGCTGCTGTTAAGAAGACTGAACAAGTCCAGAGGAGGGAACACTTCTTTAGCTTGTATCGGGGCTGTCATGTTGAGCCATAGATAAGCTCTGCTTGCTTCACAGCTGAGAGTCATTCTTGTCCCTATTGTCCCCTGTTAATGTTAAGCAATGTTTTGAAAAATAATCTTCCCCTTTTTAGGATATCATAGTGGAACTGGAATGAGCCTTTTGATTTTGCAGATTTGGACTTATGTCTCAGCTCTTATAGGACTTGCCCATGTAATCTTGAGAAAATTGCTGCATCTCTCTGATTCCCTGTTTTTCATATGTAGAGATAGTAAGATTGCTCCCACGGTAAAATAATTGTTATCTTATTAAAAATAAGACCAAATCTTGTGCCTAACATATAACCAAGTTTGATCAATGGCTTTCATTCTTTCTCCTCCTTGTCCATGTGGAAAACACCTCTTTTAACACCAATAAAAAGTCACCTTTTGAGAAGAAGGAACCCTCATTCACTGCTGATGGGAATATAAACTGGTACAGCCACTATAGAAAACAGTATGAAGTTTCCTCAAAAAATTAAGAATAGAGCTACCATATGACTCAGCAACCCCTCTTCTGGGTATCTACGTGAAAAAATTCGAAACATTGATTTGTAAAGTTATATGTACCACTATGTTAATTGCAGCATTATTCACAGTGGCCAAGACAATAGAAACAACTAAAGTGTTCTTCAATAGATGATTGGATGAGAAATATGTGGTAGATATACAAAATGGGATACTACTCAGCTATAAGAAAAAAGATACTGCCATTTGTGACAGTGTGACTGGATCTTGAGAATATGCTAAGTGAAATAAGTCAGATGGAAAAAGTCAAGAACCATATGATTTCTTTCATATGGGGGATATAAAACTGAAAGCAACAAAGGAACAAAAGGACAAACAAAAATTCATAAACACAGACAACAGTATAGTGGTTATCAAAGGGAAAGGGAAGGTGGTAAAGGTTAAAGGGAGTCAAATATATGGTGACAGAAGGAGGTTTTACTTTGGCTGGCAAACACACAATGCAATGTACACATAATATATTAGAGAATTTTACACTTGAAGCCTATATAATTTTATTACCAATGTCTCCCCAATAAATTTTAAAAAATTTAAATCACCTTTTTATGGCAAAGCCATAGCTATGCACTTCCCTTTCTATTTTTCATAGAACATTGTCTATACTTTACTGACTTGGTAGCCTATTTGTTTCTCCAACTGGATTGTTGTGAACTTCTTGAAGTCAGAGCTTTTCCAATGCTTTGTAACCCCAGAATCTAGGGAGAATATAGAACAGAGCAGGTGCTCAAGACTTACTGGATGTATGGGTGAATGAAAGGATGGAAGGATGGGAGGAAGCTTATAATTCCTTCCTATAAATCTTGGGTTGGAGTATAATAGAATAAATTCAATAATTCAAAATATAATAGTATATCAAAAAGTTAAAGAAAGGAGACATCTGTTTTTGTTTTCCATTTTGCTCATCTGGCAAATAGTCCATAAGATTCTACACTATCAATTCTAGAGGAACATAGGAAAGCAAGTAGCCCTGGCATGGTATCACTCTATAGTTTTACATGGAAAATAACCTGGGAAGCCACTGTTTCAATAAAAGGCTGAATATCTTTAGGCACAATTCACAATAGCTAAGATTTAGAAACAGCCTAAGTGCCCATCAGCAGATGAGTGGATTAAAAAACTGTGGTACATCTACACAATGGAATACTAGGCTGCTGTAAAAAGGAAGGAACTCCTACCATTTGCAACAACATGGATGGACCTGGAGAGCATTATGCTAAGCGAAATAAGTCAGTTGGAGAAAGATAAATATCATATGATCTCACTCATTTGTGGAATATAATGAACAATATAAACTGATGAACAAAAACAGATCCAGAGACAGAGAAGCATAGATCAGACCGTCAAACCTCAGAGGGAAGGTAGGGGAGGGTGGGGGTATGGGGGAGAGATCAACCAAAGGACTTGTATGCATGCATATAAGCCTAACCAATGGACACAGACACTAGGGGGATGAGGGCAT
Source organism: Myotis lucifugus (assembly GCF_000147115.1). Classification (NCBI taxonomy): domain Eukaryota; kingdom Metazoa; phylum Chordata; class Mammalia; order Chiroptera; family Vespertilionidae; genus Myotis; species Myotis lucifugus. Next base: position 1,230,214 of record NW_005871166.1, read on the forward strand.
GTGCGGGGTGGTGGTGGTGGGGACAATGGGGGGATAAGGACACATATGTAATACCTTAATTAATAAAGAAATTTTTTTTAAATATATAAGGGATATATTATAATCACTCAAAATAATTTTTATTTGTAGTTGTCTTTCATTTCAGTGTTTATTAATTCCTAATCAGATAGCATTAGCCAACTCTCACTCAGGATAGAGGTAACTATAGGAATAAAACTTTAAAATTTCATTCTGGGTAAATAGCATCAGACCATGCATTATTCAGTTACAAAATTTTATCTCACACAATGATTGGATAGTTTTCATATATCTACTGTAAACCTGTGGTGTAGCCTTTAACAACCAAAGGTGGAAAATGGAGTTAACTGGCAACAGCTATTTTTCTCACTTATCTCAGAGTTGTTTTCAATTTGCTTGTGAATTGAGGTCCAAGGCTAATGGCCAGGCTCTCCAATTCAGCCATAGTCGGGAGCCAAAGATATATTCAAAGTTTAAAACCCTCAAACCTATTGATGCAAAGGGTGAGCAACGTAATTATTTGATTCTAGGACAGTGGGTGTGAACACCTACTGAGATCATCCTTTCCTACTTCCCCCAGTTCTTCCACCGAATTACTGAAGAAGCGTGGCGCATTATGATGCTTCTCTAAAGTTTCAAATTCCTCACACATAAAATAGTAATGGTAATAGTATTTACTTCTTAGGGTTGTTGCAAAGATTAAATGAGATAATTGTCTAGGACATAGGTTTCAATCTATGTTCAATTAGATGTTGATTGTGTCACCAAATGAAGAAAAAATAAATGAGAAGTAGGGAAAAAAGGGCAACTTATAGATGTGTTCCCATTTAAGAGAACATCACATAAACCTCAAAGTAAAATACTGAGCAGTGGCAGCCAGTGGAAAGAGTATTCAGAGTCCATCAGTTCTGGGTCTGAATTCTAGATTCAAAATTTACCAGCTGAATGATATTAAACAGACTAGAGACCCGGTGCCACCCACTGCAGGATTCCCTGCCTCCCCGCCTCCTCCTTCCTTTGCTCCCTCAGTGCCCTGTCTCCACTGCTGATCACCCATCATATTCCACGCCGCCCCCTGGTGGTCAGCACACATCATAGCGAGCAATCAAACCCCCTGTCTCCCAGTTGAACTCCCCAGGGGACACTTTGCATATTATCCATATATATCTTTTATCTATAAAAGAGTTAATAACAAATGCCCTATAGGTGTGAGGATTAAGGCAGCTATTGTATGCAACATTCTGAAATTTAATAAATGGGAAAATAAAACATAAAAAGAGGTAAATTAGTGCATTTGTATGTGGGTGTGCCTGCGATGGCCATGCATTAGAAAGGTGCTCTGTCTACTTGGCAATTCTTCCTTAAATACAGATAAAATTATAGGAAGACATATACCTCCAGACTACTCTAAAGTAATCTTCTGCTGAACTACTGCTGCATGCCTTGTTATCACTGTTTGGGCCAGGAATGTGTTTACCCATTGAATTTTTTAAACAAGACATCAATAAAGGCAGAGCAACTTGAAAAGCTGATTGCCCCATGAGCAGTGCTCTGGGAGAAGCCAGTGGGCTGGATGGAGTACCCGGATGCTGCATAGAGATCAATGTTGGCTGGAACCAGATTTCAGACAAAGCATGTTTGTTGTTGTTTTTTGTCTTGTTCTGTTTTAAATATTTTTATTGATTTCAGAGAGGAAGGGAGAGGAAGATAGAGATAGAAACATCAGGTGTTGGTGCTTTATCCCGGAGCAGATAGGGGCGAGCAGCTGAAACGGGTAACAATCAGCCCGATCAAGCTGGGGAGGTTCAGCTGAGAGGCAGTCTGCAGCCAGGAAAGACAGAAAACTCCTAAAAAATGCGGATGGTTAGAGATTGAGGCTGAAACCTCCCCCTGGGCGCCAGCGCAGCGGCGAGACCGCGCCATCTTGGGTTGCGGCTACCGGTTACCGGCATCCAGAGAACGGCTACTAACCCAGCGCCTACCAACCCGGAGGCAACGACTCGCAAGCAGCGCGACTACAAGAGCCCAGCGGAGACCTGCTTCCCTCCACGGAAAGACTCAAGCAACAGCGGCCTCCTGATCACCATACGCTCTGCCTGGGGAACAGTTGCTGTGTGTGAAGCCTCCCTCCACCAGCCAGAAGAGCCACCACAGCTGTGAACAGCACCCAACAGAGGCTCTGCTATCAACAGAGGAGCCGCTGCTACCACAACTGCCCAAGGAGCAACCACAGCCCGAGGAGCCACTGCCACCCAGGGAGCAGCCACTGCCACCCAGGGTCCAGCCACTGAACGATTCAACAACTAGTCATGTCAGTGAGATCAAACATGGGTAGACAAAGAAACCCCCAAAGGAAAGAAAAGGAGGACTCGCCAGAAAAGCAGCTAAGTGAGACAGAGATATGCAACATGACGGAAAAAGAATTCAGAATAAGGTTCCTAGAGTACATGAACCGGATGTTCAAGAAGCAAGAAGAAACAGATGAAAAACTCAACTACTTATGCAAGAAGCTAGAAGAAACAGATGAAAAAATCAACAACTTAAGTAAGTCCCAAGAAGAAATGAAGAGCGACATAGCTTCAATAAAAAACTCCATTGAAAGTATCAACAGTAGACTGGGAGAAGCGGAGGACCGAATTAGTGAATTAGAAGACAAGGAAGCAAAACACACTCAAACTGTACTGCAAATGGAGAAAAAAATTAAAAGACAGGAGGAGAGCCTACGGGAGCTTTGGGACAACATGAAACGAAACAACATACGAATAATAGGGGTGCCAGAACAACAGAAAGATGAACATGGATTAGAAAACCTATTCGAAGAAATAATATCAGAAAACTTCCCTGAGGTGGGGAAGAAAAAAGTCACACAAGCCCAGAGAGTCCCAAACAAGGTGAACCCGAAAAGACCCACACCAAGACACATCATAATTACCATGGCAAATGTTCAGGACAAAGAGAGAATCTTACAGGCTGCAAGAGAGAGACGGAAAGTAACATACAAGGGATCTCCCATTAGATTATCAAATGATTTCTCAACAGAAACACATCAGGCCAGAAAAGAATGGACAGAAATCTACAAAGTGATGCAAAGCAAAGGACTGAATCCAAGAATACTCTATCCAGCAAGGCTATCATTCAAAATTGAAGGGGAAATAAGAAGCTTCACAGACAAAAAAGGGCTAAGGGAGTTTATCACCACCAAGCCAGCCATGCAAGAAATGCTAAAGGGACTGGTGTAAAAAGAAGAAACATCAAGCTCAGAAAGAAAACAGCCACACACACACACACACACAAAGAAATGGCTACAAACAAGTACCTTTCAATAATAACTTTAAATGTAAATGGACTAAATGCTCCAACCAAAAGACATCAAGTGGCTGAATGGATAAAAAAACATGACCCATACATCTGCTGTCTACAAGAGACCCACCTCATTAGAAGGGACTCACACAGACTGAAAGTGAAGGGATGGAAAAATATCTTTCACGCAAATGGAAAGGAAAAGAAAGCTGGGGTAGCAATACTTATATCTGACAAAATACATCTCAAAGTGAAGGCCATAACCAGAGATAAGGAAGGCCACTTCATAATACTAAAGGGATCAATACAACAAGAAGATATAACCCTGGTAAACATATATGCACCCAATGCAGGAGCACCCACATACATAAGAAAACTTCTGGAAGATATCAGGGGAGAGATCGACAACAATACAATCATAGTAGGGGACTTTAATACACCACTGACATCACTGGATAAATCCGCTAGACAAAAACTCAGCAAAGAAACAGCAATCCTAAATGACTCACTAGATCAGATGGACTTAATTGACATCTTCAGAACACTTCACCCCACAGCTGCGGAATATACATTCCTCTCAGGTGCTCATGGGACATATTCAAAAATAGACCACATATTGGGTCACAAGCAAAGTCTCCACAAATTCAAGAAGATTGAAATCATAAAAAGCTTCTTCGCAGACACGATGGCATAATGTTAGAAATAAACTACAATAAAAACAACCCAAAATACTCAAACACTTGGAAGCTGAATAGCATGTTATTAAATATTGATTGGGTTACCGATGACATCAAAGAAGAAATTAAAAACATCCTGGACACTAATGACAATGAAAACACAACAATCCAAAACCTCTGGGACACAATGAAAGCAGTCCTGAGAGGAAAGTTTATAGCTCTACAGGCCTATCTCAAAAAACAAGAAAAAATGGTAGTCAATCATCTAACTCTACAACTCAAAGAATTAGAAAGAGAGCAACAAGAAAACCCCAGAGTGAGCAGAAGGAAGGAGATAATAAAGATTAGAGCAGAAATCAATGACATAGAGACCAAAAAAACAATACAGAAAATCAATGAAACCAAGAGCTGGTTCTTTGAAAGGATAAACAAGATTGACAAACCCCTAGACAGGCTCACCAAGAAGCAAAGGGAGAGGTCCCAAATAAACCAAATCAGAAATGATAGAGGCGAAATAACAACAGACCCCACAGAAATACAAATGATTGTTAAACAATACTACGGGCAACTCTACTCCAACAAACTAGACAACCTGGAGGAAATGGACAAATTCCTAGAAAAATACAACATTCCAAAACTCAAACAGGAAGAATCTAAAAACCTCAATAGGCCAATAACTATGGAAGAAATTGAAGCAGTCATCAGAAAGCTTCCAGCAAACAAAAGCCCAGGGCCAGACGGCTTCACAGGGGAGTTTTACCAAACATTCAAGGAAGAACTAAAACCTACCCTCCTCAGACTACTACAAAAAATTCAAGAGGAAGGAACACTTCCAAGCTCATTCTATGAAGCCAGCATCACCCTAATACCAAAACCAGGTAAAGACATCACAATGAAAGAGAATTACAGGCCAATATCCCTCATGAACATAGATGCCAAAATCCTCAACAAAATCTTAGCAAATCGGATCCAGCAGTACATCAGAAGGATCATACACCATGACCAAGTAGGATTTATCCCAGAGATGCAAGGATGGTACAACATCCGTAAATCAATAAATGTGATACATCACATAAACAAAATTGAAAGAAAAAAACCACATAGTCATATCAATTGATGCAGAAAAAGCATTTCGACAAAATCCAACACCCATTTTTGATAAAAACTTCTCAGAAAGGTCGGGAATAGAAGGATCATACCTCAACATAATACAAGCCATATATGACAGGCCAACACCAACATCATAC
>NW_005871166.1:1235555-1278810 GCF_000147115.1 Myotis lucifugus
ATGTGTTACTTAGTGCATTTTTACAAGGAAGTATACATTGTAAAATTTTTATACTTTACAAGGAAGTATACATTGCAATGCATTTATCAATAAAAGGAAGGGAAGTATGTCATTCCTATACACAGGCTATTATCTGAAAATCTGCTGTAAATTCATCTTTTTAATCTTAAGAGAATACTTTAAACTATTGTCAGTCATTTTCAGCTGGTATTTTGCTAAGACTGGACTTGGATAAGGGGAGTTAAGAGTCAGTAAGTGGAGGTAATCAACCAAGGTCCTTATATGCATATATGCATAACCCATGGACACAGACAATAGGGTGCTGAGGGCTTGGGGTGAAGGCCGGGGGCGGATTGGAGGGAGTCAATGAGAGAAAAAGGGGACATACATAATACTTTCAACAATAAAAAATTATTTTAAAAAAGGAAATTTAAGGTCTAGAAATGGCTTCAGAGATGAATACTGTTATACCACAAATGAACAAAAGGAGGATCAGGGAGGTCAAACAATCTATCCAAAATTCAAATAGTAGACTCTCAGTCAAGGACACTTTCTCATATACTATCAATGACTTCCTGAATAATGTCTCTGAAACGTTATAAAATTTAATGTTATCAAGGAAAGATTTGATTGTGCTTATGGAATTATGTGTACTAAGGCAAGGAAAATTCCTCTTCTCTGAGAAAAAGAGACAAAATCCACTCAAAGCTCCCTTACAGCTTTATAGTCATGCCAATGAACATTGTGGAACTAGGAATTACAATAAAAATATTTCTTATAAAAATCTTTATTTAATCAAAACTATTACTTTTCCTCATAATTTTAATTGCATATTTTTATTTACATGGGATTCCTTTTGGGAATTTTAAGTGTTAGTACAAAGTGTGTTCCCAATGTCTAACTACATTGCTAAATGTAGTAAAGAAAATGAAAAGCTGATTTAAAAAAATAAAACTATTTCAATAGCATCACACATCTGAAAACCTCTGTGTCTGGGAAGATAAAATGAAACTAATTTCTAGGTAATTTTTCAAGCAATGAGCTTTGAAAGCCATCCTTCTAATATATAAATTCTTTGATTTCTAGTGGTCACTGTTTGATTGAAAATAGTACATGTGTAATTTACAAACTAAAGACATAGCTAACTCATTTCAAAAGATTACTTTGAAGACATTGACTTAGAATAATTTCTGATGTTCAAAGAAATAATATCCACATGGAACTTGGGTACACATTTCTCTACCAGTAGGATAATTTGCCACAAGCCATTACAAAGCATACATTTAATGTAATACAGCCCTTAGAATTTTCAGACAATTAAACAGTTTCCTTTGTCAGTTGCAAAGGTGTAAGGTACGGGACTATTAAAACCTATTAAACTTTATGACCCTTCCATCTTGTTAAAGAAAACTAAAAAACAACTTCCTCAATGAGGCTTTTACATTTAAAATTATGAAGGACAACTAAAGACAAATGATTTACAGAACGGAGGGTGTGTGACAATGAAAATCTCTGAATTCTAATGTGGTAGGCAGTTAGACAGACAGGATCAGAGCAAGGATGATGGGCCAGATACAGAAGGTCACCAGGGCAGAAAGCCTTGGATGCCTAGCAATGGGCAAAACTGGGAAAACAAGGACCACGCCCTCAGGGTGACCTTTCATCCCTTGGCATATGGCTGGTCACACGGTTTAGACCCCCTGACCTTCCATAGTGCTGGTCATGAGAGGATCTTTCCTCCTTTGGCATGTTGCCAGCCATGTAGATTAGACCACTTTGAGGGGGACCTAATGAGGGGCTGGAGCACAGCCCTTAAGCATTAAGCCCCCCGGACCAAGAGGTTCTGACCACATCAAATACATCCAGGCCTCAGTTGTGTTTCAGTTCTAGGCCCGGAAAAGCAGCGAAACCAGACAAGGGATGTCATGGTTGACCAGCTGCATTCACCCCCTACCCTGGTGCTGACCAATCAGTAGAGACCACAGCCCTGAAAGGACACACCTGGAAAGCTGATGAATATTCTGTTGGGATCCTCCCCTAAGACCTCCAAATAAACACGCCTAGGATCGAGCACCCACCTCAACTCTTTCTAAGGGGAATGCCTGCACCTTTCCCTATCCCTTCCCCCAGGTGCATTCTTTTTCCTTCTCTCTTTCCTAAGCTCCGAGGTTTGAACCAAGGTCCAGTCTGACCCCACCAGACTAACACCTGGTGCTGCTCTTACTGCCAACACTTACATTTGTCTCTATAAACACTACTACAACTTATTTTTCAAGTAATTTTTTTTAATCCTCACCTGAGGATATTTTTCCATTGATTTTTAGAGAGAGTGGAAGAGAGAGGGAAAGACAGTGAGAAACATCGATGTGAGAGAAACACATTGATTGGTTGTCTCCTGCAAGTGGCCTGACCAGAGCCCAGGCCGGGGAGGAGCCTGAAATTGAGGTACATGCCCTTGACTGGAATCGAACCTAGGACCCCTCAGTCCACAGGCCGACGCTCTAGCCACTGAGCCAAACTGGCTAGGGCAGAAAGCATTTCTTAACACCCAAACCCATTTCTTTCTTAGAGCATATTTTCACAAATGTAGCTGAATAATTGTTAATTTGTTAATTACTGCTGCTCACTGGTTCTCAATTGTGGGTAATTTTGTCCCCAGGGATTTGGGCAGGGATTTTGGCAATGTCTGGAGACATGTTTGATTGTCACAACTAGGGCAGAGGGAGGGCTGATATTTGCATCTGGTGGACAGAGGTTAGGAATGCTGCCAAGCATCCTACAATGCATAGGACAGCCCCTCACAACGAAATATCATCCAGCCAAAATGTCATCACAGCCGCTGGTAAGAAATGCTGCCCAGCTCAATGGCATAACATTACACGGAATGTGTACTTTGAGTTCACCTTCAAGCTATTGAAAATATTATAAGACTCAGCTGTTATAAAATTCTGGGATATTGAAGATGTTATCTACTACATTGAATGCTGTTCCCTTTGAGAAAATATAAAAAAGTTTTTTTTCTCAGGAAAAGTGATACTTTTTTATTCAATAAATCTTTTAAATTATTGTTTTTCTCTATTTCTTTGCCCGGTAGAAAGATTAGAGAAAAATTTGCTCCCATCTATGACAATAATATATGGCTGTATGATATTAATTTCTACTAACATTATTTCTGGCTTTATTATTTTCCTATTTTTATTTCCTTTTATCCAAATTTCTTCAATTGTTTCTTTTTTTTCTGTCAGGCATTTATAAATCTCTGTTTTAATAGAGCAACATTCTTACACTTAAATAACTTCCTATCAAGCTCAAAGGGGACAGCTCATTACTCATCGATATGCTTTGGGTCAATAGAGCTTTCAGAGGAAGAAATAAAAGAATAATGTTATTAATATGTGCAGAGTTATAGAATACTAACATAGCTTAAATATAAGGTGACCAGGAGGTGATATAGCCAAGTTTTTCATTTTAGGGTGAAGGAAAGTTGATTCAAAGAGATAAAATGCATTACCTCAGTTCATACAGTAGCATGTGAGTATTTATATTTTCATTTTTTTAAGCCATTTGCATAGACAGACAATATTATGACTTTATGCTCTCATGTTCTTCAAGTACCGCAGGCTTTGGGCAGTACGAAAGACTGCCATTCAGTAAGTGAACATTTTAAACTTTGAGGTGCCCGTGCTTTGTGTTGGAAGAACATCATTGAACAGGATACCGACCACTACAGAGTTCTGTTGCCTTAACCAACCACTTCCCCAGCAGAAAATGACAAGTTAGAAGGCTACTGATTTCTACAGCATCCTTGGAGAAACAATTGCTTTAAATTCATAGATTAGTGTCTGTTCCTGAGAGATAAGTACCTCTTAGGGATCCTGTTTGAGAAATCACTCATTTTAAAGAAGCTCACATTATTCCCTTATCGGATATGTGGTTTGCAAATATTTTCTCCCATTTCATAGGTTGTGTTTGCATTTTTCTGATGATTTCTTTTGCTGTGTAGAAGCTTTTGTTAGTTTGATGTAATCCCACTTGATGTTTGTGTTTCTCCCATGTGCTTTTGATATCTCAAATTACTCTATCAACTCAATGCAAAAAATTGGCCGAGACAGCTGGTATCTCAAAAAACTCGTTAGTCGGGACACTCGTAAGTCAAGGCCCCACTGTATTTGGTTGTTAGTGAATAGAAATGCAACTAATTTCTGTATTTCACTGGTATCACATAAGTCCTATAAGCTTTCTTCACTCTTTTTCATTTATTTGCTTTACTGAATAGATAATTTGAAATGAGCTCGGTTTCAGTTCACTAATTCTTTGTCCTGCCTTTTGAGTGTGTTATTGAAGCGATCTGTTCAATTCTTCAGCTTATTCCTGCTTTCTTCAGCTCTAGAATTTCTCCTTATTGTTTGTTGATGGTTGCTATATCTTAGTGAACTCATTGTGCTCATGCGTTGTTTCCCAATTCCATTTACTTGTCTTTATATTCTTCTAGTTCACTGAACTTCTTGAAAAGTATTATTCTGAATTCTTTGCAGAATAGTAAATAGATCTCTATTTCTTTAGCCTCAGTTATTGGAACTGTATTAGTTTCTTTTGGTGTTGTCATGCTTACCTGACTCTCCATTATCCTTGATTCCTTGCATTGGTATCTCTGCATTTGAGTAAGAAGTCTTCCGTTCCAGACTTTATAGGTTCACTTCAGCCAGAAAAGACCATCACAATTAGCTCAGTTTGGGATACTGAACAGTTGGTAGCATCTGTGAACAGGCAAGGCTACTGTTCATTCTCTGAGGTCAGGGGTTGTACCACTGGCTGAGTTCCATGGTTGGGTGGGCCAGCTGGATGAATTCTGCTTTCAAATGGGACCAATGGGTGACCTCCTAGATCAGCCAGGGCTGTTGGCCTGTTCCATGGTCAAGTGGTGCCACCACCTCAGCTCTGCAATCATCTCTGGCCAGGTGAGGTCACAAGCTACGTTCTCTGGCCTGGAGATGCCACTGATAGAACTCCGTGTTGGGCAGGGTGCAGCACTGGGCTCTGTGATTGTTCCTGGTCAGGTGAGGTCTCAGGCTATGCTCCCCAGCCTGGTGGTACCACTGGCTAGACTCTATGTTTAGGGGTCCACAGGCAGGGTTTCACATTTAGACAGGGCCTCAGGCTATGATCTGTGTTCTGGTGGATCCACAGATTGTGCCCCAACGTTAGACAGGACTACAAGCTGTGCTTTGCAATCAAGTAGGTCACTGTGCTCCAATACTGGGCAAGGTCACTGGCTGAGCTTTCTTGTTGGGAGGGGTCTCCAATTCTATCCAGCAACTGGGTGGGACTAGAGACTATGCTGCATGATCTACAGGGGTCTCTGTTCAGGGGTCTCTGTGTCAGGTGGAGCTGTAAGTTATGCTCTGTGATTGGGTAGGGTGTTCCCTTCTTGGGTAAGGCCGCAAGCTGTGTTCAAAAACTGGCAGGGCCGTAGTTTGAACTCTGCTATTCACCTGGGCTATAGGCTGGGCCCCAGGCTGCCCATTGCCACTGTTCAGGCTCCCTGGTTTTGTGGGCTGGAGTTTATACTTAACAGTTGGCTTGGGCTGCTGGCTTGGCTCCCTGGCCAAGCAGGGCTCTAGGATAGACTGCACAGTTGCCCACATTTCCTGGCCAGGCTATCTCGTTGTACTGAACTAGAGGCTGTCCTCAGTGGTTGGGCGCGATGGTGAATATTTTTCTCTTCTCAGGAAGGGGTGTAAAATGGGCTCCCCAGAACTTCCAACTGAGCTCCCTGGCCAGATGGGGCCACCAGCTTGGCTCTGCAGATGGACAGAGTCACTGCTTAGGATCGCTTCTCAGGTTCACTGCAAGCAGGGATGCAGGCTGCCAAGCTCTGCATGCTGGTTTCTGTAAGCCCTGTCCCGTTCTCTGATTCCCAGTGCTCAAGCCCCGCACATTCGCCCGGTGTTCCCTGTGAAGCACTGAGTGGGCTTCCTGGAAAGTGTTCAACAGAACAGGGGAGCTGGATGCACACCCCCTGAAAAAGGACAGGCCCAGAGGACCCTCTGGATGTGGCTCTAGGTAAGCCTGATGGAGGGACAATGAAGTCAGACTGCAGCCACTCCTCTTACCGTTCTAATGTACTTTTTTTTCAGTTTCTGTTGTACAGTGTGACTCAGCAGCATGGTCTCCTCATAAGAATAAAATAATAAGTTCCATTTTTCATTGAATATACTAGGGGCCCAGTGAAGGAATTTGTGCACCTCAAAAGGAACTGTGGGCCGCGAGGCTGCAGTGGGCACAGGGGTGGGTCTCGGCCCATCCTCTGCACCCCTGCCTGGCCCCTCCCATTGCGTCCTGGTCCCCTGTCTGCCCACAGCCCTGCTCCCAACACCGCCGTTCCAATGCGCTGATGGCACTGGCCCCGCTCGCACCCGCTGAAGGCACGGAGTGATTGGGACTGGCACCGGCAGTGGGTGCCAGCGGGGCCATCGTGGGCAGCAGGTATGAGAAGCGACTGCCGGCCCCAATTGCCCCTCAGAAGCAGGGGGAGGTGAGCCATTGGGGCTGGCAGTCGCCTCTCGCACCCACTGACGGTGCCGAGGGATCGGGGCCAGCGCCGGGTGCTGCAGCAGGTGCGAGCAGGGCTGGTGCTGGCAGCAGGTGTGAGCACCAGGTGGGACCACAGCGTGCAGAAGCAAGAATTTTCAGTAACCACCAGAGACTCACGCCCATGACAGCGGCAGACACCTCACTTGGTTTGGCTCCCCCGTTCACCTGCTCCACCATCCTGCTGCAGCCAATGCCTGCCATGTTCCACACTCTGCTGCCTGCTGCCGACGCCCACCATGTTCTGCACGCACGCACCCCCTGGTGGTCAGTGCACATCATAGCGACCAGTTATTCGGTTGATTGGTTGTTCGATTGTTCCACCGTTCGGTCTATTTGCATATTAGCCTTTTATTATATAGGATTGGGGTAACATTGGTTAATAAAATTATATAGGTTTCAGGTATACAATTCTATTATATATCACATGTATATTGTTTTGTGTGTTTACCACCCAAAGTCCTTCCATCGCCATTTATACCCCTATATCCTCTCCTACCTCCCCACCTTATTGTTGTCTGTGTCTATGAGATTTTCTATGTGGTTTTTTTTTCTTAATCCCCTCACCTTTTTTACCCAGCCTCCCAACCCAGTCTCATCTAACATCTGTCAGCTGTTTTCTGTATCTATGAGTATGTTTCTAATTTGTTTATTTGTTTATTTTATTCATTAGATTCCACATATCAGTGAAATCACATGGCATTTGTCTTTCTCTGACTGGCTTATTTCACTTAGCATAATGCTCTCCAGGTCCATCCTTAAAACCATCTTTCAACTCTATATCTGATAAATTGCTTCCCTCCATTTCATTTAGCTCTTTTTCTGGAGATTTCTCCTATTCTTTCATTTGGGGCATGTTTCTTTGTCTTCCCATTTTGGCTGCCTCTTTGTATGTATTAGGTAAATCTTGTATTACTCCCACTCTTAATAGAGTGACCTAATGTAGTAGGTGTCCTGTGGGACCCAGTAGTGCAGTCTTCTTGATGACCTGACCTGGGTGATCCAGAAATGTCCCTTGTTTGAGTTATGGGGACCCTTGTGTTTTATACACCCAAACCAACCACATAAAAATATTGCCAAACTACCCTGGCCAGTGTTGATCAGTAGTTAGAGCATCAGCCCTTGCACCAAAGGGTGACAGGTTTGATTCCTAGTCAAGAGCACATACTTGGATTGCAGGTTAAATCCCTGGCCCCAATTGGGCCATGTGATGGAGGCAACCAATCTATGTGTCTCTCTCACATCGATGTTTCTCTCCCCCCCTCCCTCTCTCTCTCTCTCTCTCTTCCACTCTCTCTAAAAATCAATGAAAAAAATATCCATGGGTAAGGTTTAACAACAGCAACAATAAATATTGCCAAACCTTCCTTAATGATATAGAATTAAAAAACTTTAAAAAACACAGATTGTCAAACTTTCCTTAATGATATTGAATTAAAAAACTTTAAAAAACACAGATGTAACTTAAAATGAAATCAGTTATCTTAGTTTCTTTGACTAAACACAGAATCAACATATAGACTGAATAGAAATTTTTTCTTCTAAAAATAATCACATCTTTTATTGCAAATGATTACTTCCAAGAAGCCAAAAAGTTGGTTACAGAAATTAAACACGTTTAAAATTTTACTTCTGATCATCATAAAGTTTAACTGTTTTCCTTTCGGAAATGAAGATATATCTAAGTTGCATATATTTCATCTCCTCAGTCATTAACAAAAATGCCCTTTCAGATATAATTCCACGTACACATGCTATAAGGTCTTGTCACAGTCATTTTTCGTACCTTTAATTCTTAGAGAGGATCACCTCAGAATATCTACTAAGCAAACCAGAATAGAACCTTTCAGACCTAAAATAAAGCTAAATAGCTATACCTAAATCCAACTGCTCTAAAGAAAGTATATTTCTTTTATGAGCAACTCATTTCAAATATTTGGCATTTTCAAAAATATAACCAAAAGTTTTCTCTCTATTCCTGCTTTATCTATGTTTCCATGTAAGCTTTTACTGCATAGTTTAATAAGAGTGGGTTGCACTTTTGTTATTAACCACATTTTTCAAGAGTTTACAACAGTGTTGAAATTTCTTTTCTACCTTTCTTACTTGATATTACAAGAAAACTCAATTATATGCTTGGAAACTTGAAAAGATTATTTTTAAGAGTTTTTATATTTCTCTTTTACTATTTTATAATAAAACAAAAATAAGCTTTTCTTCCAACAACACAGGGACTAAAATTTCAAGATTAAACAGGAATAGTCAGGCTTATTTTATTCTCATTATATTATCTAACTTCTCTCTACTTCAAAGAAATAATTTAATTTAAAAGGACTGATTAGTGAGCTCAATAAATTGTTTTATTAAATAATTTTATTAAATAATTTTCCTTAAATAACAACACTCTCATCATCCTTTCATATTTCCTTCTGTTGGAATGGCAAGATTGTTGAACTAATGTAGTAATACAAAAGAGAATATCTGTATAATACAAAATAAATATCATGTCAATAGTTTTTGAAAGAGCCCCAACAGATTTCAGGAATATTAACTGATAGAATTTTTGACACTCTACAGGCATAAAATATAATTTATATATCATGTTGCATGTTCAATTTTAATAACTAGAAGAACTTGTGCCCCCAAATATAAAAAATTATTTTCTTATAAGTATATTTGATTATTATGACCAGGGAACTCTTTTTCTCTTTGATGTGTTATGCTAATATAACTAGATATTGCCAATATACATATCAAAAGGAAAAAGTGTCCATGTGTCCATTTAGACTGCAATATCCCTTTCACATTTTTTTGTGCAATGTCTTATGCTCCGTGCAATTATCATGGGCAGTGTCTAAAGTTAGAATGGAATGGGAAGTAAAGAATAAGGGTTGTGATGTTTTAGATAGATATGTTGGTCCTAGTAATTCTACAGCATGAACAATTCCTAGGTAACTGGTGCAGTAAACAATATGAATCTTATTAATTATATTAAATTTAATCTTTGATTAGCAAAGATTTCCTCATTTTTTATTATTTTGAGATTACATACTGGGATGCTGGTTTCAAGAATTGTGCTGTTATTATAATTGGTTTAGTAGTAGTAATTATTATCATTAATACTATTAATATTATTTGAAGTACCAGATAGTAAAACTACAAGTGTTTTGATTTGGGCAATAATTACTTCCTTATCAAGAGGAGTACTTTCAGTATATTTCTCAGAATTGCACCTCAGTTTCAACAGATTTCTGTTTTCTTCATTTGTAATTAACAACTAATAGATGTATAAATAAAATCTTAGATCTAGTCTAGTTCATGATTACTTTTAGGGCATATAATTTTTTTACCTTTTTGGTTGTCAAAAGAAAAGATTCAAGGTAGAATCTGAACTTTAATAGCCTATTCTATTGTGTTTTCCTTTTTTTAAACAGTGACTTCAGAGTTAGACACAGAAGACAGATGATATTATTTCCATTCTAAGTTACAGGAGTTACAGGTTGAGCTGAGGGTAGCTGAGAAAAACTAACAATAACCTTAGTGTAAAAATTCAATTAAAATCACAGAGCAAAATAGTTTGTTTCCAATAGCGAACTAAAGATATTTCATCTATGTTACTTTTGTGCATCGTCACATAGACTAGAGGAATCAAACGCACCATGAAATGCAAAGATCAATTTAAAATACGTTATAAAACACCAAAATCTTTTTTATTTGCCATTTAAAACCCAGCAGTGGTAACATCTTTTGTTTCAATTATATGTCTAAGTTTAATTTATATAGCGCAAACATATAACAAGTAATTTCTCCTCAGTGCTCTGTGAAAGCTGACAAAACTATTTCTGGGGTAAAATGAAACGCCTCTCTTAGTAAGTTATACATGCTTGGAAAAGCTTTTTATAGATTTTTAAATTCCAATAAAAAATTAGAAAGTGCAAAAGAACAGCATCAGACTCAAATAAAATTTGTCAGAGTATTGACTAGTGAAGTTTTTTATTGAGTCACTTTCAACCAAAGAGATCAACCAAAGAACTTGTACGCATATATGCATAACCCATGGACACAGACAATAGGGTGGTGAAGGCCTAGGGCGGGAAAGGGGGGGAGTGAGGAGACGGGTTATAAGGGGTCAGTAGGAGAAAAAAAGAGAGATATGTAATATTTTCAATAATAAAGACTTAAAGAAACAAAAAATAAAGATGAGTTTTCAGTAAAAAACATGAGTTCAATTCTATCTAATAATAGACAAACATGGTAATTGACTGTACCTTCGCTACACCTCCCATGGGCTAATCAGTAAGATATGCAAATTAGCCGCTAACAAAGATGGCGTTTAATTTGCATACGTAGGCGCGAAGCAGTGGAGCGAAGACTGAAGGCGGCTCCAGCCAGAGCAGCGAAGGCTTGAAAGTGGCTCCAGCCGGAGCGAAGGCCTGGGTCCCGGGTGCTGGAGGAAAACTGGTGCCGGCAGCCAGGGGAAGGGAAGGCCTATTGCACGAATCTTCTCCTGCAACAGGCCTCTAGTTTAATCAATAATAGGATAAAATGGTACTGAAGAGTCTAATAAAACAAAATCTAAAAGTGATTGGCTATTTCACACATGTATTTTGGATTTAGTTAATATATTTGGATCTAACTTTTTTGATATTATAATATTTAACAAGAAACACATTTGGTGTAAATATTTCTAACAAAACCTAAATTATAATAATTTAAGTATCTTTACCTCAATTTTCTTGACCTCTGTTAATAATTACTACAAAGCTATAAAGTCCCATGATTCTTATAATAGTCAACTCCCTCCAATAATCTTTAATGACTTTCAATTATAATTTTGTAGATACACTTAAGTTTCAAAGTCTAAATTATATTCAACTTTAAAAACTGCAACTGAATTGTCCTAAGATGCTTTATTAGTCAGGAGTGGAGTCCAGACAAGACTTGGTATTTAAAAATGCCTCATCTGTGAATGAAGCATTTGCTATTTACTGCATAAAACAAGAGTTAGGGAGTTTCAAGTACTCTGTGGTTTTGGCCAATATTTAAACTATTCATATAAAAGATGTTTTTTCAGTCTATTCTTTACTATCTCCAGGAATATAAAATCTGTTCCATAATCTATTTCAGCATTTGCCAAAATATTTTTAATGACTTATACTGGACTCCTAACATTTTTCATATGCTTTCATTATTTCTTTTTCTAACTAGAGAAGTGCATACTTAGCAAAAATTCAAACTTATAAATAAATTAAAATGAAAAAACACACAGTTCCCTCAGGTCTTTACCTTGCCTACTACATTTTCAGACCATTTCATTGATCATTGTTATGTTAGTTCAAATAGCAAGCACAACAGAGTCCTGATCAACATCTTTCACCATACAAAGAGAGATATCAGATTGTTCATAAGGTTTCATTTGGCTGGAAAATATTAGAATTGTTTGAATTATAGATCTTCTTGTCTAAAGACATTCTTATAGACCCACCCCTGTCTTTGATTTTGGTACTATGGTTGTCTTCAATTTGTATCAATGGCATTTATTCAGCCACCGTCCTCCTCAACCATCTAGCTATTTGACAGTGTTTGACCCCTAGTTCATTCTCAAACCCTCCTCTCTGTAGCCATCTACCATATCCTAGTTCCCTTAGTACCTTTCTGCTCCTCTGTTACTTTCTTTACCTTCTATGCCAGCTTCCACCTCTAGAGTCTAGATTTCTCGCAGTGGTTCTCAACCTTCTGGCCCTTTAAATACAGTTCCTCATGTTGTGACCCCAACCATAAAATTATTTTCATTGCCACATCATAACTGTAATGTTGCTACTGTTATGAATCGTAATGTAAATATCTGATATGCAGGATAGGTGACCCCTGTGAAAGGGTCGTTCGACCGCCAAAGAGGCCACGACGCACAGGTTGAGAACCGCTGCCTAAGGACTTTATCTGTAGTGTTCTTTTTTCTCTCTGTTCTAACCATTGTAAGCTTGTCTTATTTCTTCAAATATGATATCTATTTACACAACAACCAAATATGTTCCTGTAGCCTTACTCTCTCACGAAAGAAACAGCCCACCTTCTTCTTCCCCAGCACCACTTAAAAGTAGTTACCAAGTCCTGCCAAACTATTACCCTAAAGGTGCCTAGAATCCATTTCTTCTTACATAATATCCTCCCACTATTAATAGCCATTTTGTGCCCCAATTACATCCCTACTCTACCATAATCCTCCATGTCTTCCATTTCTCCTATTCCAGAATTGCCAATTGTTTTTGTCCCCTGTGCCAACTTTGATTGATTGGTAATAGAAGCCCAGAGTGCTACCTTGAGAAAGATTCGAAGAACACATCTGGGCTTGGTGAGGAGTTCTGTCTCAGGTAGTGAAGTCAGCCCTGTGGCGCAGCTGCAATCCATCTTCTCTGTCACCATCAGAATAATTTATTTTCAATCAAGGTGCAGTGAGAGTGATCTTTTTACTGTACAACACAGAGCATATCATCTCTCTGCTCTAAAGTCTTCGTTCGTTCCCAACTGTCTGGCTAATTAAGTTCAAGCTCTTTGAATGTTGCCATTAAAAGTTTCCCAATGATCTGGCTCCCAACATCCTCTACTGCTTCTGTTTCACTCCATCCCCCTTATGTTTAATGACACTAATGGCTATTTCTTATACATTATTGTATTTCCTGTTGTATGTACCTTTATTGGTCCAAATCATACTCACATATTAAAGTCCAGCTCCAAGGCCATTTCCTCTACCTGATTTTCCTGGATTTTTCAGGCACTAATGACAAGTCCCTCTTCAGCCCTCCCACGGCCTCAAAAATCTTTCCTGAAACACATCTCATTCTGCAATTGTGACCCAGCACTCTGAGGAACATGTCCTTCTTATCTTTGTGTCCCCTCAGACTCATGGCGCCTCAACATATTAGGAATGCAATAAATCTTTGTTTAATAAGGGATTCTCATGAAGGATCCATAAAATCATTTAAATCAGCATGCATTTGTAATAACTTTAGCAACCTAGCACCTTTTATATTCTTTTCTTTGCATAAAGAGCATATTTTGTAACGGCTGAAACAGTTAAATTTGAGATATCTCACTAAGTAATACCATAGTCATAGAAATAGAGAAATCCCTATTTTTAACTTACAGTAGGTATTAGAGTTCATGTTTGAAGCCAAATACCACATGTGCTTTCCTAGATATCAGAATGTATTTGATAATCAAAACAAGACACATATACATGCAAATACATGCACACACACACTTGAACTTATGCCACTACTAGGTCTTGCCTGAATTATATATTTTCTTCTCATACATCTTAATGCTGAAGCTATAATTTGACACATGAAAATTCCAATCTTACTAAAAAGGAAGTAAATGTGCAAACCCTGAAGTACTATTTCTAATGTACTTCCTGGATGATGTAAGACTGTAAAAATATTCTAGAGTCTTGATAATCCAAGTGTGGCCCATGGACCAGCAGCACGCCATGACCTAGGAGCATGTTAGAAATGCAGCATCTCAGTCCCCACCAAAGTTCTACTGAGTCAGAGGCTGTATTTTTTTCCAGAGACTGTGTTTTAACAAGGTCCCCATGTGATTCACAGATGGATTAATATTTGAGAAGCACTGGTCTAAAAAAATAGAATCAAATTAGTCCCAAAAAACAAACAAACAAACAAACAAAAAAACCCACAAGCAATCTGATTAAAAAATGAATGGATAATCTGAATAGACATTTTTTCCAAAGATGACACATATATAGCTAATAGATAAAGAAAGATGCTCAATATCACTAATCATCATGGAAATGTAATTCAAAACCACAACGAGATATCACCTCACACTTGTTAGAACAGTTATCAAAAATACCAAAAAAAAGTGTTGGTGAGGATGTGGAAGAAAGGGAACTCTTGTGCACTATTGGTCGGAATGTAAATTAATGCAGCCACTGTGGAAAACAGCATGGAGATTCCTTAAAAAAACAAAAAAAAAAAACCAAAAAACCTAAAACTAGAACTGCCATTTAATCCAGCAATTCAACTTTTAGGTATTTATCTGAAGAAAACAAAGACACTAACTTGAAAAGCTGTATGCACACCCATGTTCACTGTAGCATTACTTACAATAGTCAAGATATGGAAACTATCTAAATGTCCATCAGTGAATGAATGGATAAAGAAAATAAATGGACATACAACATTTATAAAGAACTCATACAACTCAACATGAAAAACAAGCAAACAATGCAATTAATAAATGGACAAAAGAACCTGAATAGACAATTCTCCAAAGAGGACATACAGATAGTCAATAGACATATGAAAAGATGCTCAATGTCATTAATCATCAGAGAAATGAATATTAAAGCCACAATGAGGTATCACCTCACACCTGTCAGAATGGCTATCATCAATAAATCAACAAACAACAAGTGTTGGGGAGGTGGTGGAGAAAAGGGACCCTGGTGCACTGTTGGGAATAAAGATTGGTGCAGCCACTATGGAAAGCAGTATGGATTTATCTCAAAAAATTAAAAATGGAACTGCTTTATGAACCAGCAATTCCACTTCTGGGAATTTATCCAAAGAAACCTAGAACACTAATTCAAAAGATTATATACACCCATATGTTAAATACAGTGTTATTTATAATAGCCAAGATTTAGAAGCAGGCCTAGTGTCCATCAGCATATAAGTGGATTAAAAAAATAAAAGGCTGTGGTACACAATGGAATACTACTCAGCCATAAAAAAGAAGGAAATGGGTGGACCTGGAGAGATTATGCTAAGTGAAATAAGCCAGTCAGAGAAAGAAAAATATCATATGATTCCACTAATATGTGGAATCTAATGAACAAAATGAACTAACAAGCAAAATAGAGAAAGACTCATAGATAGAGAGCATGCTGACAGCTGTCATGGAGGGGAGGCAGTGAGAGATTGAGGAAAAAAAGGAAAAAAATCATGGAGTGTGGTGATTGCTGGGGGGAGGTAAGGGAGGAAATTGAGAAGGCTTAAAGGGGGATATATGGTGATGGATAGAGACTTGACTTGGGGTGGTGAACATACAATACAGTGTACAGATGTTGTTCTGTGGAACTGTGCACTTGAAACCTGTATAATTTAGTTAACCAGTGTCACCCCAATAAATACAATAAAAAGAAAATGTGGTGTGTGTGTGTGTGTGTGTGTGTGTGTGTGTGTAGTAGAGTACTATTCAGCCATGAAAAAAATGAAATCTTACCATTGGCAAAAACAGAGATGGACTTTGAAGACATTATGGTAAGTGAAATAAGCCCATGAATTTAGAACACAGCCCAGGTAGAAGGCTAGAAGCTTACTCTCTGGAGACTGTGAAGCAGAGAACACCTGGACTTGGCTGTGTACCTGGCACAGGTGAGTACAGTGATGCAGCAAGTGAAACTCTGTACACTGAATTTTGAAATTTCTTTCCTATTCCTGTCTTAGTTAAGATTTTGCACAATTTTTTTCTAATAAAATTAATCCATTCAGGAGAAAAAAACATCAGGTTGCAACTTTTGGTGTCTTCCCAATGTAGTGGAGCCAAGACAGGGTAAAAAAAAAATGAAAAAAGAAATATATAAAATCTCAGTGAGGTAAGATATGAGATTATATCTGTATGTGTCTAAAGCAAGAGCAGGATATTACAGTTGGGGAAATCTCTCAGAAACAGGCAAAATAAAAAGGTGGAGAGAGGAATACATAACAGACTTTGGATAAACAAAACAGAAGAATATCTATCCAGGACGGCCAACATCAGACCTATGAATAGCCTTGAAAGAAAAATCACAGAAAATGAAGATAAAGAAATAACATGAGACTTTCCTGAAACGGAAACACATTAGTTCCCAGATTTCAATGGCCCACTGACAATAAAATGAATAATCACAAAATATACCCACAGTAAGTAATATCATATTGATATTTCAGAACACCAATAAAGAGACAATCAAAATTTCCAGAAAGAAAAATAATCCCATTACATACAAAAGATCGGGTATTAGAATGCAATTGGTCTTTTCAACGGCAACTCTGGAAGTTAGAAATCCATAGAGCAATGTCATTAAAAGTATATAAAAATGATTTTTAACCCAGAACTCTACCCCCCAGACAAAACAGCAATTGTCTATGAGGACAAACTCAACATCTGACCTCAAAGTAACTATGTCTCAAGAAACTATTTGGAAAGGGAGTCACCATATGCAAGAGAACAAGCCCCCCTCCCCCAAATAAAAACAAAACACACAAAACCCATCAGATCCAAGACAGCAAAAAAAGGATTAGCATCACACTGAATTAAGAAATTCAGAAAGGAATTCGCAAGTAAACCCGTGGTCCTAGAAAACAACTGCGCAGAGGCCTGATAATCAGTACAAGGGGATTGGAGGAAGGGGCCGAGAACTCCTAAAGAGATGGCTATAATTTTTTTTTAAATAAGGACAGAGATGGTTACCCCATGGATTTGACCAAGATTATGATAGTTTCCTTATCAGCATTTCAGGTCTATTTAACTCAAAACTCCAGACATCCATTACATTGATAACTCTAAATGTCAGTTTAGTTCAGGTTTTCCTGATAATGTAGAAAACACCTAAAAGAATCACCCTTTTCTCAAACAAAAACACATCTCTCTTGGAAACATTTTGTTTATTTCTTTAAATCAAGAAATAAATCAGGATAGCTTACAATAATAAATTCTCATTTACTGATTCTTTCATCCCCCCCCCACAAATTTCCTTCATCAAATATAGGTTCACCTTCATCAAATATAGGTAAACATACTTCTTAAGGTATTCCCATTTAAACCATTCATTTGATAAAGAAAATTACTGACAGTGTTTATTTTGAAATAGAGTTATAAATACATAAAGGAATAAATCCAAATTATGATAGAGAAAAAAAAATTTTTTCTGTAATAGTCCCTTTCTGTAAAGCCACTTTTGATAGAGTAATATAGTATCACCTGGTATTAATAAACTCATTAACTGCCTGGCTGGTGTGGCTCAATGGTTGAGCATTGTTCTATGAACCAGGAGGTCACCGTTCAATTCCAGGTCAGGGCACATGCCTGGGTTGCAGGCTCCATCCCCAGTAGGGGGCATGCAGGATGCAGTGGATCTATGATGCTCTCTCATAGATGTTTCTACCTCTCTATCCTACTCCCTTCTCTCTCTAAAAATCAGTAAAAACATATTTAAAAAATAAATTCAGTAACCAAATTAGTTACAAAATATTAATAAAGTTTTGTTTCTGTCAGTGACATTGATTGAATAAGTGCACTATTTGGATCTATTTTTTTATAGATTTTTGTTCACCTGGAAGTCTCTCCAGATGAGAAACACCACATTGTCAACTTGGCTTAACAAGGTTGCTACCCACCACCTACATACATCGAAACATTAAATGAGGTTCGGCTCATTTCCTTGAGCACAACAGCAAGATCTAGTCTCTCATTCCTCTAAATTATGCTATTAATTTGTAAGAACCACATTTACCTTTGATTTTTTAAATCATCTTCCCTATGACATCACAGAAGTGAGCATGGATCCTGTGTCAGGCTTCATATTAAGCTCTCTGAAAGCACCTCCTCATTTACCTTGAACATGGGAGACCCTGGAATAAATGAATAAAGAGTTTGGCTAAAGATGGAAGTGGAACTCAAGTTTGCTAACTTCTAAGCAAATTCTCCCTCCTCTGCCTAATACCTCAGCAAACTCAAATGCCCTTTCCTCTATAGAGGTAGCAAATTGACTTTTTAATATGGGCCATAAAATACTACATGTACATCAGCTTGGATAATTGAACCTACTTCATGCATCAACTTTTATAGAGCAATGCAATTTACGCCAATTGAACACCTTTTAAGCCACTTAGCTTACAGAAGAATGAATTATGCCTTACATTAACTCAGTTCTCTTTATTTGTAGCTTATGGAAAAACACAGGTGTAATTAAAATACTGATGATACAATAGAAATGATTCCCATATCACCTTACATGGGCCCCATTTGCCATTTCTACTTCTAAGGATGCTTCTGTCTTTACTTATTCTTAATAACTCACTGGAAAATCCTTTGAAGAAATAGAATTAGTAGTCATTGAGTATTCACCAGGTTCTAATACTTTATACATATTAGCTTTATCCTTAAATTATCCATTGAGATAGCTGATATTTTTCACATGTTACTATTTGAAGAAACTCAACATAGAGAGCTTAAGTAATTTTCCTAGGACCACATCCCCAGTAAATAATAAAATGTAAAGCAGTTTCATATCTGCACTTTTTCTTAATTGTAAACATGAAACTCCAAAAGTCTACTTTTCTGGTTTTTAAGAAATAAAACTTTCTCCTCTGGAGGCAACAGAAAAGTCTCATTCAAAAATTAGCTAGTTCCTTTCCTTTTTATTCTAGAAATAGTTGGACAATGTTACATTTGTATTAGTATTATTGGCCTTAAATTTAAAACAATAAGTCAAAAAGAACCTTTCTTATGCAAAACAACTTAATTGTATTAACATACTAAAAGTCTACATGTCAGATGAGGCTAATTTCCATAGAACATGTCCTTGCTGGTTTGGCTCAGGGGATAGAGCCTTGGCTTGTGGACTGAAGGGTCCCAGGTTTGATTCCAGTCAAGCACATATGCCAGGGTTGTGGGCTTGATCCCCAGTAGAGGGCATGCAGGAGGCAGCCAATCAATGATTCTCTCTCATCATTGTTGTTTCTATCTCCCTCTCCCTCTCCCTTTCTCTCTGAAATCAATAAAAATATTAAAAAACACAAAAGAAAATAAATAAGAAAATAAGCCCACATGTTTAAAAATAATGCATTACAACTAAAAGGAATACCACCAAAACTCAAGAAAAGGACGGTACCTATTTTCTTGTCATTTATAGGAGGAAAGATGTGCATATTTCATTCATTTTAATTAATTTCTTTAAAGCAGCTTAATGATAATTGGTAAATTCAATAATCATTACCTAAAAAGACATTTTAAAAGCAATTTGCGCCCTAACCGGTTTGATGCAGTGGATAGAGCGTCGGCCTGCGGACTCAAGGGTCCCAGGTTCGATTCCGGTCAAGGGCATGTACCTTGGTGGCGGGCACATACCCAGTAGAGAGTGTGCAGGAGGCAGCTGAATTGATATTTCTCTCACATTGATGTTTCTAACTCTCTATCCCTTTCCCTTCCTCTCTGTAAAAAATCAATAAAATATATTTTTCTAAAAGCAATTTGCATCTCAGAGGGAAGGTAGAGGTGGGAGGGTGGGCAGGAAGAGATTAACCAAAGAATTTGTATGCATATATGCATAACCCATGGGCACAGACAATAGGGTGGTGAAGGTCTGGGGTGGGAGGGGGTGTGGGCTAGAAGGTGTTAATGGGGGGAAAAAGAGGTCATCTGTAATACTTTCAACAATAAAGATTTTTTAAAAGTAAGCTAATGTAGATATTTTAATACAAAAAAAGCATTTAAAGAAAAATTTTGAGAACTTGTCTCAATGAAATATGAATTATGTCAAGTAAACAGCCATGAATAGTGAATGAGGTCATAGGAAATGAATATGGAAAATGCTGTGTATAAAAAGAAGATATCCCAGAAATGTATGCCATCCCTTGTTGTTTGTCAGACATTTTTATAGTGTTCGGGAAAATCAGAGGTAAATGTAGGCTAATTCCCTACACGTATAATGATAAAAATGAGGACCAAAGAGTTTAAGAAACTTACTGAACATCATGGATTTACTTAGTAGTTTAGCAAGAATTAGATGAGAACATTGTTAGAACAGAATGGTATCTGCTAGTGAAACAGGAACTTTTGGGGGTGAAAAAGACAGGTTTTAGGAAATTTTAGAAATTTTGGAAATTAAGGGGACCACAGAGGAAGCACAGGCTGCAGAGCAGCAGAAGGTATATTTCCATAGAATAGGGGGGCTGAAAAGCTGCAACAGGTACATTTCCATAGAATGAGGGAGCTGGGAATAGCAAAAGGTCTATATTTACAGAATAAAAGGAAGGAAGCCCCTCATCCAGAAGGAGAAGAAGAAAGCCCAAAGGGAATAGGAAAACCATAAGGAAGGGGGGAGGAGAACCTTTGAACCCAGGAGTTACTATAGTAATCAGTCTAAGGGCATAGTGACCAATCAGAGGGGATATCAAGGCACCAAGATCTGCAGCCTTTATAAGTCATAGGGAAAAGGAACTCAGTGGGACCCTTTTCCCCTCCCCATGTGGGAGTCGGTTCTGTGGGACTCTTTCCCTCTCCCCACGTGGGAGTCTGTACTTGTTCTTCAATAAATCTCCACCTTTGCTATACTACCCTCTGTCCGTGGATTCATTCTTTCACTCCGGTGGACAAAGAATCCGGGTTCCAGTCCAAAAAATTCTGCTACACTAGTATCTGCTGGTTCTAGCTGACGCACTGCTGGTACACTGATGGTATCTGCTTGTTTTGATGAGTTCAAACATGAACATGGGACCATTTACAGTGTAACCCTTCAATATTTCAAATTAAACTTACACATCACTTTCCATTCCGTGTCCATGCACTCATTTCAAATTTAGAACCTTCCTCAGAAGCTCTGACTTTCATTTTATTGTTAATTAATGTGGAGAATTTTAATTACATAGAAATACTTGCAAACATTTTGTGAAAAAGACAACAGTCAGATGGAAAGAACTGTACATAAGAGTTCTGTGTATTATGGTTAGAGGGAGCAGATGAGTCTCCTGTGTCCTTCGCCATCCTAGAGTGACTCAAAATAGCTGGATTCCTGGCACCCTCTTCCGGGTGAGAAGCAAGAGATGTGGAGTAGAGCAGAGAAAGGCTAAGTAAGCTGGAGGGGAGTTTCCATGGTGCTGAGAGTTAGACATTCATTATGCAAAGGAAGAGAGCCTCCGGGAGGCTTAGAGGATGAAAACATTGGGAAGGAGAAACCCCAGACTTTAAGAATGGGTGCTATGGGTTACAATTCCATCTCCTTTACTGTGCTTCAAGAGATGCAATGAAAGTTTGAAACATGTTGCCATTAGTTGCTGGACTGTGCTTCACATGTGACAATACAGGAAATCCGATCTGCGCATGGTCCCAGCTAATATTCAGTCCTTGTGATCACCCCAACTGGAGAAGTCACCACTGTGCCAATCATTGTCATCGTAGTGGTTTGTTCAGTTCTTCTGGTCCAATGGCAGTATTGAACACTGTGCACATACTGCTATTTCGGTGCATCATACCGTAGCCAAGGAGATATTATTCCAGAGAAATCGCTCTTAGGTATTAATAGAATTAGTAGCACAGGGGCTAAGAAGGAGCACAGGGGGTGGGGGTGGCGTACAGGTAGGGAAAGAACAGCCAGTCTCCTTCATTCGTACCTAACCCACTACAGGAGCCCCACTCCTTAGACACGGGCCCCCAGGCTTCAGGGCTTCCCTTTAGAAAACTAACCTCCCACTATGGGGTCAGAATCTGGGAGCATCCCTTCATCAGAAAGAAGTAAAAAGGGATCTCAGTCTATCACATTCTGAAGTACCTGAGGCCAGTCTTGCTATGGGGGTCTTTGAGATCACATACCTACCCCCATCACCTGTGTTTTAACCTTGTTAGATGAGGCTAACACCTTGCCTTAAAACTCACCTCCAGTTCCTAGTTTATGGTTTAGGCCTGTTGACCCCAGGCCTAACCATCCTTTTTCCTTTCCTTTTTCCTTTCCTTTCCTTTTTCCTTTCCTTTCCTTTCCTTTCCTTTCCTTTCCCCTTCCCCTTCCCCTTCACCTTCCCCTTCCCCTTTTCTTTTCTTTTCTTTTCTTTTCTTTTCTTTTCTTTTCTTTTCTTTTCTTCTCTTTTCTTTTTTAAAGGAAGACAGAGATAGAAACATCAATGATGAGAGAGAATCATTTATCAGCTGCCTCCTGCACGCCCCCTACTGGGGATTAAGCCCACAACCTGAGCATGTGCCCTTGACTGGAATCAAACCTGGGACCCTCCAGTCCGCAGGCTGATGCTCTATCCACTGTGCCAAACCAGCTGAGGCCAGGCCTAACCATTCTTAACCCACTTGACAATCTCTCTGAATCTTAGGCCTCCAACCTAACACCTAAATTCTTCTGGAGTCTGAAGTGAAGCCACTGACCTCAGGGGCCCTACATCCTGATGAGTACTATTTTCACACGTCTGCAATCAGAGATTGTAAAGAACAATTTCTAAAGTCCTTGCAAATCCCAATGTCTATTACAGTTGATGCTTGAACAACCCATACATTCAAAAATCTGCATATTACTTTTGACTCCCCAGAAACTTAACTTGTCTCTCAGTATCCATGGGGGATCAGTTTTAAGACCCTGATGGATATCATAATCTGGGGATGCTCAAGTTCCTGTATAAAATGGCATAGATCAATATATACAGTCAGCTCTCCATATCTGTAGACTCCCAACTGTGGATTGAAAATAGTACAGGTATTTATTGAAAAAAAATCCACATATAAGTTGATCCACACAGTTCAAACCTCTGTTTGTACATTGCCAGATACCAACAGTTCACCCAGACAACCACTGACTTTTCTTAAAATTTTGGTTCCCAAACAAAAAAATCTATTTCATCATTATAGTCCCAGATCTACTAGTAGACTCTTCTTTGGTGGACCGAGAGGAAACTAAATAGAAACAGAGAAATATGTCTGAAATACAATGCAGGACTAGTGACAATCAATGAACTAACATAAGATTTGTAGAATTTCTTGAGACATGAAAAAAAAAGAATTATTGTTTCATTATTTCAGTGGAATTATAATTTCTTACATTTTGACATCTGAATTAGAAGTACCTGAGCCCTAAGGGAGGAAATCGCATTAAGATTTATATGTTATCAATAATAGAAATAGCTTTAAAAAATAATGACTTGCTAATTTCTGCATATCATGTACTATCCAGTTTCTTCTGCTATAAGCTTTTATCAAGCACCAAGGACACTTGTTGAGCTTTGCAATTAGTATGGTGCAAGCAGTGAGGAATACTAGGAATTATTAGGATCACTTTCTATATCTCACAGACCTCTTTTTCCCTCTCCTCCTCTCTCTCTCTCTCTCTCTTTCTCCTGGGTTCATAAGAAGAATGTGACTTGCAGAAGAAAGAGATGGAGTGACCATAAATTGTCCTGGCTTGAGGGGGTTAAGAAAAGTCTAAAAAATTAAAAGCTACCAAAAATTTAATGAATAATAATTTATCTATTATTTTCCTATTTATACTTTTACTAGCTCCTCCACAAGGGGTTCAAGCATGTGGTCCCTTTATCAGCTTGGCTTTGACATTCAAAAACTGTCCACATAACTCTGATGAAAGAGCTAAAGGGAAGTCAGATAACTCAAAAGGAAGCATTGGACAAGCAAAAACTTTTAAATATCTTAATTGCTTTCTAGGCCCCACATAATGAAACCACTTTGAGGCAATCTAAAGTTGGTGGAAAGCCCTTTCCAGGGCGTTCAGGGTGCTGGATAGAGAAAGTGAAAGAATTTAAATTCTCTAGGTTCATAATCATTATCACCATCCAATCAAGCTTACTTAGCACTTTTTAACACTTAAAGCCTTTCTTGAATTAGTTGAGCTTCTCAGATTGTTTAAGGCAGAGGTTCTCAACCTGTGGGTCGCGACCCCTTTGGGGGTCGAATGACCCTTTCACAGGGGTCGCCTAAGACCATTGGAAAACACATATATAATTACATATTGTTTTTGTGATTAATCACTATGGTTTAATTATGTTCAATTTGTAACAATGAAAACACATCCTGCATATCAGATATTTACATTATGATTCATAACAGTAGCAAAATTACAGTTATGAAGTAGCAATGAAAATAATTTTATGGTTGGAGGTCACCACAATATGAGGAACTGTATTAAAGGGTCGCGGCATTAGGAAGGTTGAGAACCACTGGTTTAAGGTATTGCTAGTGTCCCCATTTTGTAGATGAACAAAACAGTTTCCAAGAGGTCTGTTGAGTGAGTGATAAAAATGATCACAGTGGAGAGCCAGCGCAGGGAGTGTTCCGGCTCTTTTCTGTGATGTTATTATTAACTTTAAGAATGCAGAGGTGCAACTTGTACATTTTTGTAATGGCTTTTATCAGGTTGAGGAAGTTCTCTATTATCCCCAGGTTTTCCTATGAATGGATGTTGAATTTTGTTTAATGCTTTTCCTGCATTGATTGAATAATAATAATACCTCCACTAGACTAAACTCTCAGTGGGAGGTGGGATCATGTCTATTTTCTTTATGATGATATTTTGGGACCTAGTATAATAATAACTGGCAAACAGAGCCTATGTATTTATTGAATTGTTAAGTAAATGAATTAATGAATGTAACATGACTTTTGGATATTCCTGTCGGTTTTCATGCCTCCACCATTGGCTCCTGTTATGAGCTAATTCACTTGAACATTTCAGGAGAGTAAAATGATTCCATGCTTTTCTCAGCTCAGCTTAAACTTTTGTGTTCTTACATTAATATACAGGAGTGCATTATAATGGAAATATTATGAGCCAAATGTAAAGACTTTGGGGGCCTGTTCTCTCCCTAACTCCCATGCTATTTCCTAAAGATCTACATTGACCACAAGTATTTATAAGCTATGTGATTTTGATCTTGGCCATTTGACACCAAATCCAACTTGATTACTTCATTTGAATCTAGAATGAGTAATGTTACCTTCCGCCGTTAGTAATATGTGAAACGCTTGATAAACCATAGAATGTTACACAGTGCTGGAGGGCTGTCAATAGTAACCTGAAATTGGGAATGTTTACCTTGGAAGTATACATTTATGTTTCCTTTAAGTCAGTGGTTCTCAATCTTGGCTGCACATTAGAATCACCTGGGAATCTTTTTAAAATCCTGATTTCTGGGCCTCATCCTCCGGAAATTCAGTTTCTTTGTTATGAGGGGGGGCCCCCCCTTAGTAACAAAGAAACAGAATTTCCGGAGGATGAGCTCCCAGAAATCAGGATTTTAAAAAAGATTCCCAGGGTGATTCTAATGTGCAGCCAAGGTTGAGAACCACTGCTTTAAGTACTAATTCAAAATGTATACAATGAACTTCGCAGGAAAATTTTTCTATGACTAGAAAAAGTACTGGAAAAAAATATTTCTAAATTTTCTCTAGGACACATGGATTGACATTTTTTTTAAAATTTTGTTTTATTGCTTAAAATATTACAAAGAGTAGTACATATGTCTTCTTTTAATTTTAATGAGAGGGGAACACATTTAAATGGAGAAAAAGGAGCATGTGATTTAGAATACTGTGACCATGCCATTCATTAGTGTCTATTATATTCTATTGCCTCTATGAGTTATCCCACCTCCCTGTATTTTTCCGTAAAATCGTGGTCAGTGCCCTGAGAAATCTCCCTAAGGAACCACAATGAAGTCTTCTCTTCAATGTGGAAATCAAGCCACCGGAGCTTGGCATTTGACAGAGGCTCCCGTCCAGTCAGTCCTTCCAAGTCCTGGAATTCTTTGAGATTCTGGGAAGTGAAATGACTCAAAGCACAGAATCTAGAATCAGTGATTCAGAAATCAAACGGCTGCTTTGATACAGTTCAAGTAAGAAAACAAAACCATTCAGTGATTTTACCAGCAAACAGGCAGCAATGACCTTGGAGAGAAACCATACGATAGCTAGAAATAATTTCAGCTGCCATCAGCAACATTATATATTTATGAAGTTATGTTTGTCCTTTGCATCAAACATACTCAAATTAATCAAGGACTTAAGTCGTCTTTGCCCCCTGACATCAGCATGAACAGCAACAATTCACATTACACATCTAATCACAAAGAAAATAACTGTTTTATAAAATATGAAAATATAAGCTGAAACCTGTTTTTCTCCTTCTGCTCTTCCAACTGTCAATTGAACCCTGCAGATTTTTTTCATGATTTCAATGTGTGAATATAAACATCTCCTAACCTCTGTTAATTCTAGAGGCAAGGTCCATGTGAAATTTAGAAAGGGAAGGAAAAAACCTATCTCTGCACACTTAACTGCACAGAGACAAATGCCCTGCAACAAAACACATTGACGTGTTGAGTTTTCTCTTCTAATTATAAATTTAGAATTTCAAAATAAAGAACACAGTAAAGTCACAATGTCTCCAGAGAAGCAGGGGGCTGGCTCCCACGAGGCTGTAGGAGGACAGTTCCTTTACCCAGTTAATCCCAGGCCAAGGTGTGCCCTTGGGAGAGAGAGGAGAGATCTGCTGCATCTGATCTGGAAGAAGAGGGCAGTTCACATTAGCCAAGCTCACAGAGAGCAATGTAAAACAAACTATCAAGTCATTAATCAACAATGAAAATTGTGACAGTCATGAGGGCATGGCCAGAATATTCTGTATCTCTTGATCTGCATTGGATGCTAAATTATAATCCTACTAGAGGCCTGTTGCAGGAAGATTCCTGCAAGAATAGGGCTTCCTGAGACAGGAGCGAAGCAGAGAAGGGAGCGAAGCCCATCGAAGCAGGCTTCGCTCCCTTCTCCACTGCCTCGCTCCCTCCCTTCATCGCTGCCTCGCTTCCTCCCTTCCCTGCCACCTCGGCTCCCTCCCTTCTCCACTGCCTCGCTCCCTCCCTTCCCTGCCACCTGGCGCTCTTCCTTCTCCGCTGCCTCGCTCACTTCCTTCTCCGCTGCCTTGCTTCCTCCCATCTCCACTGCCTGGCTCCCTCCCTTCCCTGCTGCCTCGGTTCCCTCCCTTCCCCACCGCCTGGGCTCCCTCCCGTGTCTTCTGCTTCACCTCCCTCCTGTGTCCGCTGCCTCGCTCCCTCTCTTCTCCGCCACTTCGCTCCCTCCTGTGTCCGCTGCCTCAGCTCCGCTCCCGTCTCTGCTACCTCCAATCCTTTCCCTTCTCCGCCGCTTGGCTCCCTTCTGCAGTGCTTGGCTTCCTTCTACACTGTCTTCAGTCTTTGCTGGGTGCCTGTGTATACAAATTAACTGCCATCTTTGTTGGGTTAATTTGCATACTCTTCTGATTGGCTGGTGGGCATAGTGAAGGTATGGTCAATTAGCATCTTTGTCTTTTATTAGTATAGATAGTTCCTTGGAGAAGAGGGACTCAAAAACAAGAGAATTGCCTGGATGACTTATAAATCTAATGTCTTCAGGACAAGGTAACTAACCTTGTGTCCATATTTGCTACAAAGGATCTGTTTGTGAAGTTGTCCAATTCACTATTTGATCATCACTTTCTTATTCTTTGTAAATCTGGCTCACTAGTGGGAGATATATCATAAAACTTTAGGGCCAGTCATAGATTTTTGTTAAGCTCTCAGGGATTGATCAAATTGTTAAAAACTCACTTAAAAAGCCTTGATGCCTTGAATATAAAATATATATATATTCTTGGGAAAGAGAAAATGTTATTGGTGAAAGTGGGGAATCTCTTTCCTTACTGAGTGTTTGGAGTAGGTCCTTATGATATCTTGAGAAAAAGAATTTTCTGAGACTCGCATGGGAGGATGAGTGATATTTATTTGCATTGAATTACACCTCTGGGTTTCCAAAGTCCCATTTCCCTTAATCCAATCCTGGAAGTGCAGCTGGGGATTCAGTAGAACTAAAAGCAAAACCAATGTCCAGAGTTTCCGTTCCATGGTGGAGCTGAGTCTGATACAGCATTAGGGTAGTTGTTGTCCATCAATCCATTGTGCAGGGTCTTCATGGCTGTGGGCCATATGGGCAAGTGCAGGGGAGCCAAGAGGGTGCACCCTTGCAACAAGAGTCCCGAGAGCACCAGGAGCCAAGAGAGCAAGAGAGCAAACTCCTTTGTTTAGGAGGTTAAGGATCTCAAATCTTCCCAGGCTTGCAGTGGCCACACCTATGACCTGTTCCCAGGTGTGACTGACAAATACCTTCCCTATCTCACCCAGACTTTACTGGGCATGCATCTATTCTCCACCCTGTTCAATCCCTTCCACCAGTGATCTGTGGGGAATAGACTGGTGCCTTCCTGGGGAATGTTAAACTGTAGCTTCCTGGCAAAGCTGTACAAATGGCATGGGTGTCCCCAAAAATGTATACACACTTACCTGATAACTCACTTAATTTTGAAAACGAACTGTATGCTAATAAACACTGACTTTTTAGCCACTCAAAGTGTGTATACTTTTTTTGGGGGGGACACTCTGTATTTGGCCTTTCCTCTGCTTCTTTCCTATTATTCACAACTAGGTTAATTACAACAGTATCAAAAACATCTTAATATATTTTTGTAAATATAAGGTATACTGTAGAAAGCTTTACTTTTGCTATGAGCATATCACAGAACTCACACACAAAGTAGTACACTGATTTGTCTCTTCCTCCCACTCCTCTGACCTTGTTACTATCCTGGACTCTGGGACTAAGTTTTATTCCACTCTATTGCAGAATTTACATCCCAATCCCTGGGTCCAGACTGTTTACTCACTAGTTAGATGTAAGTACATGAAAGAGCATCATTTCCTGTGACTCATGAATAAGACTTTGGGTGGATTCTGAGAACCTGCTAGGGTTTTTGGAGGGGTTGATGGAGTGTAGGGTTTGTGGAGGGGTTGATGAAGTATAGGGTTTGTGGAGGGGTTGATGGAGTGTAGGGTTTGTGGAGGGGTTGGTGGAGTATACGGTTTGTGGAGGGGTTGTTGGAGTGAAAGGGGATGAGAAATGTAAGTGGGTGTGAAGCACAGACAGAAAAGGTTGGGGATCTCAGACATGTTTTCACTATAAATTTGCACAGGATCTATCTGAATCATAAACAGAATACTCCAAATAATACAGCCTTTATATTTTAATGATCTCCCTTCTAGTTGTGTTCCTAAATTAGATTTTATGGAAAAATCCTAAGGAGCAAACCCTCCCCACTTTTTTTTCTTCTTTATCTTCTCCTTCCTTGATGTAAATTCCAGGAACATGCAGATTTCAGGGATGACAAAATAGCAAAACTGAGGTAAGAGTTAAAAGGAATGGAGCAAGGCACAAAAATGTTCTCCAAGTTTACAAATTGACTTACTACCTTGGTAAATTCTTTTTTAATAGGGTTGAAAGTAAATCAGAATTTACAAAGATTCAACAGAAGTGCTCCCACTTTTGAGGGATAAAATTGCATCTCAAAGGACTTTGCTAAAATTAAATAACAGAAGCCAAAACAAAACATTTCATATTAATTACACAAAGAAACACACGCAGTCATTATAAGATGAAAAAATCCCCAAGAACTCAGTTATAAATTCAATAACAAATAACAGAAAGGGATACAAATTATAAAATTAAATCTGCCATACTACTGCAGAGTAAACAAATTCCATTTTGCCCCATGAGATTTCAGCAGAACTGTTGGTTTATTTCTTCTTTAACTTTTATTATGTTTTAAGAATTGTGTGACCTTCATTCTCAATGCAATTTAAAAAAACCAGGTAAGAGCAATGTACACACAAATAGAAGTTGGGTATGTAAATGGAGCTGTGTCAGGATTCCAGTCTACTCTGGCACCAAGGCAGCCTATAGAAAATTGATTCATCTTTTCTGAGTCTAGTAGGCAGTCTACCTGTTCCATTGCAATTGCAGAATTATATAACTCATAATGAAAGTCAGATCACAGGTGATTTGCAGATCCATGGTAGGAATGCCACCAACACTGGTAAGTGTAATATATTTAGCTCACAGCAAAAAAAGAGTTCATAGAAGTCATAGAGATCCCTATATGATATAATAATTTGTATTAAGTGATTTCACTTTCATGAATCCAATCTGTATAAGAAGATATAGATTTATAACTGTCAGGTCTTGAAGCAATTTTGTCTGAGTTGCTTAGAGTTGAACTGAAAAATTATACAAAAGTTTGAATAACAAATATCTTCTCGTTAGGACTTTTAAAAAAATTAAGGTGAAAGAATTTGGGTGGTGGTTCAATCTGATTTCTGTTTGCCCAGTGAAGTGATATAATGGTTAAATGCATGGCAAATATAGTCCTGTGGCCGGGGATTAAGTCCTGGAATTGCCACCTCTCAGCTGTGGATCACAGGGTGAGTTTTAAACTCTCTAACCCTCAGTCTTTTATCTGTAAAATGGTGATAACAATAGCACTTAACCTGGAGAGTTATGTTGATTAAAAAAAACGTAATAGGTGAGCCCTAACCGGTTTGGCTCAGTAGATATAGCATTGGCCTGCAGACTGAAGAGTCCCAGGTTCAATTCCGGTCAAGGTCATTCATGTACCTTGGTTGCGGGCACATCCCCAATAGGGGGTGTGCAGGAGGCAGCTGATCGATCTTTCTAACTCTCTCTCTGTAAAAAAATCAATAAAATAAAATAAAAACATGATAGGTGAAAAAGTGGCACATAGTAAATTACATAAAAATAGACGTAGAAAACTCCTAGAATATATTTTTTGCACTCTATGAGACTTTAGAGATTTTTAAAATTAAATAATAAATAGAAGTGAAATACTATTTATTTTTTTAAGAACAAGGTATTAATATAGACAATTTATGACTCTAAAAAGAATAAGTATGCATTCTCATATTTTGGGCCATGTTCCTGAATGGGACCCAAAGCCTCAGCACTTGAAGTCACCAGTGATGTCTTCTTCAGACCACAATCTTATCTTTCATAAAGATAGTAAAAAAAATAAAAAAAAAATTTTCCTTTCTCCATTTAGAAGAAGAGGACTTCCAAAGACATGAGCAACATGATAAATGAACAGCTAGGTTTTCCTAATCCAACCTGAATTACTTAAATCCACCCAGAATCCATGTGGTAGATAGGAGAAACAGATGAAAGGAACCACTGTTCATTTTATCTACTACAACTGTTCCATCAACTTTCTGTCCTGCCATAATCTCAGGCTAGTCTGTGGCCTTTCATTCCCTGTCCCTAAGCTGGCCTGAGAGAAGGGAAACTAAGACTGTGTTGCTGTCAGTGAGTGTAGAGATACACGTGAGAAGATACCTGGATAGAACAAACAAAAGTGATCAATGTGTCCTCACTTTCTAAGAAGTCCATATTGTTATCATTTTCAGGAAAAGGTGTCAAATAATGGCATTTAGCCATTCTTAATTTATCCACGCGGACAATGGCTAATAATGTCTACACTCAGGGTTACTGTTACGATTAACTGAGATAATGTGTGTAAAATACAGCATAGAATGTGACACAAAGCACCATACCTGAATGATGACTATTATTATTACAAGTATCATTTGCTATGAAATACCAAATGATACTTTTTTTTATTATGTTTTTATTTTATTTTATTTTACTTTTTAAATTTTATTTTATTTTATTTTATTTTATTTTATTATGTTTTCTTATTCTTGAATGCTAGAGGCTAGCCTCCTGCTAGATTTTTAAATCAAAAACAAACAAAAAATCAGCTACAGCCTAAAAGCAAAGCAATACCCAAACATAGGAAAAAACGGTGAATCAGTAATGATACATCTGTCCAAGTATATTCCCACTTAAATGACATTCAAAATAAGGGCAGTGCTCCCATGCATCTGAAAGGTTATATATATAAAACAGGGCCTCTGAAGACATGCACTCATATAATTTATAAGGTGGAGAGGAATGTAGAGGAGAGTTAACCCTATAGACCAGGGGTGGACAACCCCTGGCACACGTGCCAAACATGGTACGCCAGTAACTTTTGCTGGCACGCGAAACCCTCTCTTATAATCTTCCATTTACAACTTTTTTCTTAATATCGACTTTTTTATTTTTCAGATAAATTCAGTGTAGGTGCATCTTAGATAAGTAATTTTACATAACAAGTTATCTTAAAGATCATAGACATGGATTGACGAGAGAGGGAAGAGCAATTTCTATGCCTCTGCCTCAACTCTCTCTGCCTTCCTAGATCTGACCATTGTTTTGGTTTCATCCACATACACTTGTGAATCTTTGTTCTCAGTGATGAATTTTGTTAAGTCTCGTAATAGGATTAGCCTGATGGATGAAAGTAGTAGCTCATGCATATCTCTGAAGGTCACGAAATATAAACCTGATGTAAAATCTCTGTCATCAGTGATGTAGCAGCAAAAGTCCCACTGATAATATCAAACGGAGTCATAAAGTTTTCTGTCGGACTATCAGTGTACATGTATACATTAAAAAATAAATGTATTGCTCATCATCATATACTGTGTTTTTGTCGCTCGAATGAATTTTATTATTTCTTCAAGGTTCTTCACATAAGTACACCTTAAGAGATATCAAGTAGGCATAACATGTTCTCAAAAAATTAGGGTTGGCACGCAGAAGAATTTTGAGTCAGAGATTTTGCTGGTTTTGGCAGGCACTCACAAAGAGGTTGCCCACCCCTGATATAGACTTATCTTAGAGATTAATAAATTCATGCCTAGAAAATTGGTGTCCTAGGTTACCAGTTAGTTACTGGCCTGGAAACCAAATATCTGCCAATCTTTCCACTAAGACCAATAGCTTTCCATACAGTTCATTCCTGGCCTTAATTATCAGCTATGGTAAAGTTTCTTGTTAGGAAGAGTAGATTCTGAAATCATTTCTTGGAGTGCTTCTGAACACTAACAAAAGCTGAGAGTTAGGACAGTGACACTTTGTATTAGATTTTTGGGATGCTTTCAATGGCGTCATTTCTCCATTTCATTGCAGGACCATATTTCTGGGTTTTATTCTCATAATTCAAAGCAACGAAAAAAGTCAAGCATAGTGTTTACCTGAATAATTGGAACAGCTTCTTATTTATTCTTTGGATAAATGTATTCATTATTTACGCATTACATATTTATATAACATTTTAAATGCATATGGTTTTATAAACCTTGTCTAACATACATTGTATGCAGACTATAATTACCAGAAATTGAAGCATATCTTAAAATATTGTAAGAACCTTCAGAGAATGTCTAGCCTCTTTTATTTTACTACTGATAGAACCACTGTGGAATCTACAGAATGTCACTGCCAAACCATCTGATAGAACAATGATTTCTTGTCCTTCTCTGACTCAGTTCCATGATCTCTTAAAAGGGATGTTTAATACCTACTCAGTATCTGCCTGACTGCTAGGCTATTAGAAGAAAGGAGAAGATAAACTTTTAAGAGTAAAAAGAGTTCTTATGCTTGGTATTTGGTGAGAAAACATTGTACCAATCATGGTGGTCTCTGGAAGGATACCTCCCAAGCTATTCATTTTTAAAAAAATATATTTTTATTAATTTTTTACAGAGAGGAAGGGAGATTGAAGGTTGAGTGATTTTTATTTGCATTGAATTACAAGAGTCAGAAACATCGATGAGAGAGAAACATCAATCAGTTGCCTCCTGCACGCCCCCTACTGGGGATTGAGCCTGCAACCCAGGCATGTGCCCTGACCAGGAATCAAACACGGGACCTCTCAGTCCATGGCCCGATGCTCTAACCACCAAGCCAAACCGGTCAGGGCCCAAGCTATTCATTTTAATGCTTTCACCACACAAACCTTCTTTCCCCAACCTACCTCTCCCCCGCCACTGACTTTCCTTCTCTCTCGCTCTCTCTCAGGAAAATTATGATTCAAATCATAGAAAGTACAATAAAACAAATAGTTCTATTTTCGCAAATGTTCCATCTGTCATTTAGTGGATTACATAATAAGTGCATTTAACTTAAAGTATACTTCGGAGGTAATGAGAGGGATAGAGAGAGGGGAAAAGAGAAAAGGAGAGAGAGCATGAGACATCAAAGACAGTGGCAAATCCTTGATGCTCCTCCACTGAGACAGGAAGTCTAATGTTTCTACTCTCGAATTTGAACTGGCACTAGTGACTTGCTTGAGCAATAGAACGCAGCAGTAGTGACATTCTAGGACTTCCGAAGGTCAATAACTATATTTTTGAGCCTTACAGCTTCAGCCCAAGCCTTCTGAAACATTTAGTGTTGCAGATTGAATGGTGTCCCCCAAAAAGTTACTGAATGAACCACAGTACCTGAGAATATGACCTTATGTGGAAAGAGGATCTTTGCAGTTCAAATTAAGATGAGGTTTACACTGTATTAGCATAAGCACTGAATTCAAAGGTTGGTATCCTTATTATATATCTGGAGAAAGGTATTAGGAGAGACAAAGACACACACTGGGGGAAGAGGGCCACGAGAAGACAGAGGGAGATTGGAGTGATGCAGCTACAAGCTAAGGAATGCCCGTTGTGGGAACCCTCCAGAAGGTAGGAAGAGGCAAGGAAGGGCTCTTCCCTGGAGCCTTCAGGGGGAGCATGGC
The DNA here is from genome assembly GCF_000147115.1 of Myotis lucifugus. Taxonomy (NCBI): domain Eukaryota; kingdom Metazoa; phylum Chordata; class Mammalia; order Chiroptera; family Vespertilionidae; genus Myotis; species Myotis lucifugus. Next base: position 1,270,429 of record NW_005871166.1, read on the forward strand.
CCCTCCAGCACTTTGATTTTAGACAGCTATCCTCCAATGCGGTGAGTATAAACTTCTGCTGTTTTAAGCCACCCGTTTGTGGAAATGTATTACGTCAGGCCCAGGAAACAAATATATCTGGTCTTGGGATACTCTCTCTGGGAATCAACACTGCACCCAATGAGAATCACAAGTCTCCTGGACAGACTATAGGTGACACTCACCAGCAGCCCCGCTGAGCTGCGGGTCAAGCCAGGATCATCTGCCAGGCGTCCCAGCTGAAACAGCAGCTCGTGTGTGAAGTCACCGTGGAAGCTCACACTGGTGGTTTGGACATGATCTGCCTAACCAACCCCTTCTGGAATTTCTGATCCACAAAACTGAGAAAAACAAACATGCTGTTTCAGCTACTAAGTTCTGGCGTAATTTGTTGCATGGCCATCATTAAGTGAAACAGAATCTAGAAGCTGAAAGTTGGTTACATAATAAACACATAAAATATATAGCCTTGGCTTTGGAACTGGGTAGCAGGTAGAAACCGGAAGTACTTTGAGGAGTCTGCTGGTGAAGGTGGGAAGGACAATGAGGAAACTAATGGAGTCCAGAGAGCAGGGAGTCATTGTTATGCAGTGACAAAAAGTTTGGCAACCCTGTTGCCTGCAATATCATGTAAAATAAAGTTTGCCTAATGAACCCTTGGATTTTCCTAGAAAGATTTCTAAACATAATGGACAGCCAACAGGCCCACAAAACCTCTCTCAAATTTCTGACCAAGAAATTAACCAGCGAAATAAATGATGCTGTAAGCCAAGCCATTGTTTGGAGTCAGAGAAAAGGAAGAATGAAGGTAGAAGAATAGCAGAGGGGAGTGTGATAAATTAAGGATGGTGACAAATCCTTGACACTCTTCCAACAGAGGCTGAAACTGAGTCTCCGGACCCTTGAATCTGGACTGGAGCTGCACAGCATTCCTCACATGCCAGGGAGCAACTGAAACAGGGAAAACGCTAGTGAGGGCACCAGAGATCAGCTTAAATTAAGAACATTCTGGAGAGACTAAAACATGAGCTGCCCTAGCCGGTTTGGCTCAGTGGATAGAGTGTTGGCCTATGGACTGATGGGGTCCAAGGTTTGATTCTGGTCAAGGGCACATGCCTGGGTTGCAGGCTCCATTCCCAGTTGGGGAGGGGGGTGTGCAGGAGGCAGCTTATTAATGATTCTCTCTCATCATTGATGTCTTTATCTCTCTCTCCCTCTCCCTTCCTCTCTGAAATCAATCAAAAAAGCAAAAACAAAAACCATGAGCTAATTCTGCCTCTTGATGCTCGAGCACTTCACCTGTAGCATGTTATTTTAATGTTTAAATATTGCATGTACAGCCACAACATGGTCACTAACACAAACCCACTACTTTACATGATGTTTTACCAAAGAATAGCTGTTTAATTCTGAAGGAAAATCTGTATTTATTGAGAACTGTCATTTTTGTTCCTAATGTGGTATCTCCCTATAGAATTTTCAAGGGTAACCCCTCTTGCCTTAGGCACTACTTCAAAACCTCAACTTAACCTAAGATGTTATTCCATTATATCCTCACAAATGGAAAGCTTTCACACAAGTAGGACACTCCTGACAAAAGTGTTTTGAGTGTTGGATGAAGACACAATCTAATACTGTGCATTTATTCCACAAAGTATTTAAAGTGGCTCATGAGTGATATAGTCAACTCTATAAAAATAAAAATATGTACAAATACAGAATCAGAGAAAATCCAAGGAGAATAAAAGCAACAATTTATGAAGAAATATTCAAACATGCTGTATTGTTATTAAGGTGAATTTGATTCTGAGCTTCCAGATAGCTAAGCAGAAATGGAAAATACCTGTTTCATGTTTTTCATTGAAAGTGGGAAGAAAATATTTCTGTTGCAAATGAGAAACAAAGGTATTCATATCAGAATTCTGAAAGTAATATTCCTTAGGGAGTGACCACTAAGGACACCGTGATCTCAACCTCTCTACAGTTAGCACCTTGCACAGAAATACAATCCATTAATATGTTTCTTCAAGCTTTTCTCATTGGATAAGAACACAATTCCAAAGCTCAATTCAGTCAGACACACACAAGGCCAAGAAACATGTCCAAAGATGCAGTTCTATTTTTCCCTACTCTACTAGCTCTTGAAGGTTAAAGAATCAGCAAAGAGAATTTTAAAAAGGAAAAAATAGCATATGTATCTGGCATGTGTGGACCATAGTATCAGAGATGGGCCATGGTTCTCTTTTCTGAGAGCACATGTGAGGCAAGGATCCATCTCTCTCTCTCTCTCTCTCTCTCTCTCTCTCTCTCTCTCTCTATATATATATATATATATATATATATATATATATATATATAAAATGTATAGCCAACAGGCCCAGCAAAACCACTCTCAAATTTATATATCCATTTTTGATGTCGTGTTAGTAATACGTATAACATCTACAGTAGTTTGTATCCATAAGACAATATTGATATAGGTACTGACAGATGATTAATCTTCTAAATTTGGACATAAATTTATGGTATTGACACAGTACAGTGCTATAAACAGATTTTATCTCCTTATGGTTTTCTTAGTACCATTTTCTTTTCTCTAGCTTACTTTATTGTAAGAATATAGTATGGAATATAAATTAACACAAAAACGTGTGTTCACCTACAGTTTATGCTATCGGTAAGGCTTCTGGTCAACAGCAGGCTACTAGTTACACTTCTAAGGAGTCGAGAGTCCTATGTGGATTTTGACTGAGCAGGGCTTTGGTGCCCCTGACCCTGCAGTTTGCAAGGGTCTAGTGTAATTCCTTTTGTCCTAGTTTAACTAGCTGCCTAACTTTGGGAAAGAAGGTTCATCTCTCTGAATCTATTTTCTGGGTGTTTTGGCTAAAATAAACCCTCCATAAAGCCCTCTCAGATCTAGTAATCTGTGAAACCATGGACTCGAAGTGCATCATAAACTGCTCAGACCTACACTGTGGAGGCCTGCCTTCAGCACCCGGGGGGGTGGAGGTGAGGTGGGGGTGGGGCTGGGGGTTGAAATTTTCCAAAATTTCTGTGGAGCCTATAATATATTTTAGGATATAAACTTCTGGATGGAAATAAAATTCCCCAATAGTGACTGGGATGGAATGAAATGTTGCCTCCTTTGGTGATTTTGTCACTGTTATTTTAATTCCACGCAAAACAGAAGCATGGTGTGATGGAAACATCTTGAACCCGGGACACAAACACAGCTCTAAGTCAGACTTCAACTGGAAATTTATGAGAGGAGATCCTGGGCAGGTTTCCTAAACTCTCTAATGCTCAGTATTAATATATGTTCTGTACAATGGGGATAATGTTCAACAGATGGAAATTTTTGAGGATTAAAATGCCAAGTAGCAGGTGGTTTCAACCCTTAACTCCACTGTAATGCAGTTCTTCCATGTACAGGAATGTCTCGTAGAGCCATTTGGCTTGTTATGTGACAGACCTTGATGTAGTCGCTATTGTTCCTGCCCTGCTTTCCTGACTTACCATGACGACAGGCCTCCCTGAGAAAGGGCATCGAGTTGCTCCTCTGTGCCAGGCACTGTGCCAGCAGCATTCACATCTGTGATTCTGCTTAACCTTCACAACTTCCTGAGGGTTACTGACACTGCAGTGTGCACGCGGTGCCAGGGCACCTGCTGGTGACCACTCACTACCCTGCAGGTGTCTTCTCTGGTCATGACTGTTATTCCATCAAGATCTCTTATTGGAAACGTTATTCTTTTTTGTATTTTTCCAAGTTATTGAAGGTACTAAAATGATAAACCCTTAATAAGTGAAGGAATCACCATGGTATAAAAATATTTCAAGCATTGAAACTATCAACCATATAACTAACTACAAACAGAACTACCCAGCACACAAAATTAATTTGGGGCATCCTTCCTTCCCTCAAGTTCCACGTGTCTGGAGTAGATGAAAGGCCCTTTCGTGGCCTTCTCCTCATTCTCTTTTCCCATTATCCTATTGAAATACTTTTCTCATTATCCTATTAAAATACCTGTCCTCTCTCTCATATTTTTGTTTGCATCTTCTCTTCTCTCGTCCCCTGCCCTCATCTTTCCCCCTCCTTCTCTCACCTCTGTTTTTCTTTCTGAGCTGGCTTCATTCTCCTCTTTTTAAACTGGCTTACATGGAGACCAATTTCTTGCTAGCTGCTTTTTCAGCTCAACATGTTTTCGCATGTCACACTCTGAGTCTTGTTATGTTCCAACTTTAGCATCACAACATATCTTAGAATGAAGTGACCCAGCAAAGGGAGGCAGAGTACATGGTATCTTTGAGGCTCTGTGGAAAGGAGGAAGTGGCACTTTCAATCAAGGTTTTGCGGGGAGCAAGGGAGAAATCACAATATAGAAGCTTTTCCTATTTCTGAATGTACAGATTTCAGAAACCTTTGGTACAAACAAATGGGAACATCAGAATGGTCTTCGATAATGACGAAATTAAAAAAAAACATTTGGAAGAGTGAGCAAGTACTTTTAAGAACTGAGAAAAGAATTATCCTGATTTTTATCCACTTTCTCTAAAGAACCAATTGTTGTGGAAAAACCACAAAAGTCTAAATTCAGGACTGATTCCAAAGAACGGACACGTAGACTTATTCAAATTCAAAAGAGCTTTAATGGGAGACACTGACATACACAGGCAAAGCAGCTGCTCGCTCCCAGTGGTGGCATTCCAGCTTTCGGGTAGCCAGCCAAGGCTGAGGCTACAGAGAGTGAAACAGTCGCAGAGGGTTAAGCAGAGAGTCCAACATTTCCCAGTGGCCTTTACTGCTGGAGCCATATTGCATCGCTGAGTTAGTTCCCCTACACTCCACCCCAGATGGAACATGGGTCCTTCCATTCTACGCGCCAATCTTCCGCAAATTCCCTCGGACCCTTCACACCATAATGGTTTGGAGTCGGAGGGCACAGCAACAGTATACTCCATAGGTGCCCGACATAATTAACACACAAACAGTGGTAATAATGCCCAACAAGAGCCCCCTTCCAAGGTAGCTATACAGACTGAAACCAAGTGGACGGAGGAACAATTCCTAACTGCGGAAGAGCTGAGATGTGGTTAGTCCACGCGAGTCCCTCAGCAGCAGAAGAGGGCATTTCTCCGCAGACCCAGCAGTGGCTCTCATTCTGGGGTGCCGCCAAGGAAGGAGCCCAGGTGGGGAACAGGTTTCCTTGCAGGCTGTGGCCAGAAAGACACAGAAGTTACAGGCATGAGCAATGGCAAATCATAAGCTTCAGGAACAATACAGGCTATTTTGTCATCTGTACTAAGCACCGTGGCTGGGAGTAGTTTCTGCCCTGGCTTACGCCACCACACTGAGCTCCCAGCAGGGGATGGGGTAGGTGGGGGCACTAATGTAAGGGGAGGAATGATAATACCCCAAATTGCCGTGAAGGGTGTGCCCTTACCCAAGGAGGGGGTGTTGGAAGCAACCAAGGAGTTATCTGCAAGTTAAGATTTGTCCCCCCACGTAGGCTCCAATGAGCCCAAACCACCTGGAGGGGACGTGCCATACCCAAGGTACTCGTAGGTGACCGGTCGCTGGCCCTAGGTCATGCGGAGCCGTCAACAATAAGGCACTATGTGGCCCAGTGGCAGAGTCCATTCGGCAGTCCAGCTCTCCAGCTGAATCCTCATCGCTGTCAATGGTCTGCTGGTTAAGATGATCTACACTAGGACATGCTTGTCTGGCTTGGCTATTGAGGTCCATCAGAGCTTCTGGAAACCTATGTATCCACCCCTTTAAAGAGTGGGTTTCTCTTCACAGAGTCTATTCATGCTCTCAATCAATCCAGTGGCTTTAGGATTACAGGGCAGATGGAAGTGCCACATTATATTGTTCTCGTTGGCCCATTTCTGCACCTGGTGACCAGTGAAATGAATCCCTTGGGCTGTCTGTATGTAGCACCCAGTTGCCTAAGTCCCTGTATGGTAGACTGCTGGGTTGCTTTCTTATTAGGAGATGCTAGCAACAGGCCAGTGGCAGTACCAATGCATGTTAATGTTTATCTGCACTTCTGAGGTGGTGGCGAGGGTCTGATGTAGTCTACCTGCCACCTCATGGCTGGTGCCCTTGCTCTGTCCAAGATGCCATGGCAACTGGCTCTTGCATTCAAGGGGACAAGGGGTACACTCCTGGTATGCCTCCTTAATAGAGGCATGGGTGCAGCGCATGCCCACTTGTTAGACAATTTCCCAAAGAGTGTGTTCCACCTTGTGTTCAGTCTATGGAGCCAGTGGGCGACTTCTTGAGGGTAAGGGCTTTCCTCTATTTAGCGGACCTGGGCGGCTCCTGATCTCCCGGAGGGGTTGTAACACTGTGGGCTGGTGCATGGTACACTGTGACCTCCACAGCCTCTTGTTCTTCCCCAGATCTCATTCCACATTCAGCTCCCATCATGGGTGGTGCTGCACTTCCCACTTGTCCTTTTTTCATTGTCCTCTCCACCACGTGAGGCCTTTGTAGGCAGCCCAGCTGTCAGTCACCAGAGTGACACGGCTCGATTCATGCATTAGAACCATCCAAGCGGCTTGCAGATGTGCCCACGGACTGCTCTGCTGGTTCCTCCATCCAACCATGTAGTGTCTGCACTCCGCTGCATGGCCACTGCAGTCCAGCTGGGCGGGCTGCCCTCAGTGGGCCTATCAGTGTGCCAGGCAGGCACAGGGATTGATGCCTGACCTTCTTTAATAGGCAACTCTAATGGTGGATGTGTCTGTCCACAAACCCGTGTCAGTGTCCGCGGGTATTTCACTTATACACGTGACTGGGCCCAAGATGACACGTGGCTCAGCACTACTGAACTGGTTGATAGAGCACATCGCTGCTGCAGGGAGGCCTGCCACTCATGCAGGGTAGTGGACTGAGCCACCCGAGTGGGCTTTGGCAAATTCCCAGGTTCATCCGGCAATGGGGTATTGTGTCCTCAGTGTCCCTGGCAAGGCGTTTGTGATGCTCTCTGCATGCTGCAGACAAAGGAATGCTGCCAGCAGTTGCTCCTTCACAGCACTCTCCCTCTGCTCAGTTTCCTCCCACAAGCGGGACCAGAAACCTAGGAGCACCTTCCTCCCATCCTGCTTTTGCCATAAGCCCCACCCAAAGTCCTCTGGATAGACCGAAACATCTAATTCACAGGGGTTGGTTGCATCCACTACCCCCAATTATTGAGTTTGTTTAAATGCCACCTTTATACTTGCCAAGGCGTCAGTGTGCTCTTGTCTCCAATCTCAATTGCTCCTCTCTTTACAACCCACACACGTGGCCTAACAGCTGAGCTACATGGGGAATAAAACAGAATAAAAGGCCTCCGATATCCCAGCAATGGCACGAACGTTTGCAATTGTTTCGCTGATTCTGGCACAGAATAATTTTGGATCTTGTCCAGCACAGCAGCGGGAATGACTTTAGTCTTACCAGACCAGACAAGTCCCCAGAATCTGACAGAGGACCCAGGCCCTTGCACTTTTTTTCAGTTAACGACCCATCCCGGTCCTTCTAAGGGCTCCAGCAGACGCTCTGACACCTTCTATAAAATAGCAAGGTCATTACCAGTTAGCATAATGTCATCAATATAATGATGTAATGCCACCCCCTCCCCACCTTTCCACGTAGATATATCTTTGCTACTAAACCATGGCGCATGGTGGGGCTATGGAGGTAGCCCTCTGGCAGCACCTGAGACGTCCCGTATTCTCCATTCCAGCTGAAGGCAAACTGGCCTTGGCTTTGAGGGTCTACGGGAATACTGAAGAAGGCATTAGCAAAACATAACACAAAATGGTATGTTCCCAGAGACTCACTGACTTCATTCAATAACTAGGCAATATAAGGAAGAGCAGCATGGATTTGAAGGACTACTTTATTAAGCTCCCAGCAGTTCACAGTCACCTGCCAGGACCTGTCTGGTTTACGGACTGGCCAGACAGGACTGTTAAAAGGACTAAGAATCCTGGAACAGCAATTGGAAAGAATGTATACACCTCTATGTTCACAGCAGCACAATTTACAATAGCCAAGCTCTGGAAACAGCCCAAGTGCCCATCAGTAGCTGAGTGGATAAAAAAGATGTGGTATATGTTTATACAATGGAATACTATGCAGCTGTAAAAAAGAAGGATCTCTTACCCTTTGAGACAGCATGGAGGGACCTGGAGAGCATTTGCTAAGCAAAATAAGCCAGTCAGAGAAAGGTAAGTATCACATGATCTCACTTATATGTGGAATCTAATGAACAAAATAAACTGATGAACAAAATTGATCCAGAGACATGGAAGCATGGAACTGACTGAGAGATCTCAGATGGCGGGGGCGGGGGGGGGGGGAAG
>NW_005871166.1:1279570-1318314 GCF_000147115.1 Myotis lucifugus
GCTTCCCCGTATGCCATCGTATCCCTGCCAGCAAGGAGACCTGCTCTTTATTCACAGCCCCAGAGAGGCGCAATCTGAGTTGGTTGTGTGGTAATTGAGGCTAATTTCGACTTATCTCCCTGTCAAGAGGACACCCGAGTCCCACAAATGCAGCAACCAGCCTGCTGCAGACTCCTTCCCTGTCTGTCTGTACCTGTGTCCTCCCTCTCCTGACAGCTGAGGTACGTTCTCTGGTGAAAGTGAACTGACGCCTCTCTTGCACAGATTGGCCAGTTCAGTCCCTGCAGCCACGGTGTCTGTCTTAACCTTTGTTACCATTACTGGTCGTGTTTGTAACTCCGGCATCTCTATTATGTTCCCCTCTTCCTCTTCCAATAAAGGGGAAGAGCAGGATGAATTCTCCGTGGGGTCGCAAGTCCTGGGATCCCAATGTGCCCTGATCATACTGCCCAGACCCTTTCAGTTCCACTGCCCTACAGGCTAAAGTTTCTACCTTCTGTTATAGTAATCATTATGGTACTTAATGTTAGGACCTTAGAATGTAAGACTTAAAGCATGTAACCCTGTGTGGACTGTAATAGTAATTATTATAGTGCCTAATGTTAGATATAGGAATACTGTGTGAGACCCAAGAATGCACCCTTGTAACCCCACTAGTCCTTGTAAACAACCTATCTGATGGGAACGCCCAAAGCCTGTACACACCCATAGATTAATAGACCCCAGGTGGACCCACACATGGCAGCCGCTGATAACACACACCAACGAAGACCACACCTACAGAGGGGTATATAACCAGACCGTCTGATCGACCCAGCAGCGCACAGCTCTCCTGTCGCCAGAGCATGAGGACCTGTGTGTGCTCACGTTTCGGTTTCCAGTACGAAACTCTGCCCAATTCACTGTCAACCGACGAAAGAGCCAGCAGCCAACGGCGCCGTCTACCCCTGTGTGTATATCAGCGAGCATCGCCGGGTGGATCCTTCCCAGCGTCTGAGACCCATCAGGAACTGGTAAATAAACCCCTTGTGTGCTTGCATCTAACCTGTTTGTCTGTGTGTAATTTCTCCGGCTCGGCTCAGATCTCGGTGCTGTCTCTGTGGAAGTGTCTGACTAGAAGGTATTGGCACAAGCCTCAAGCGGATGGTCCAGACCACCTGTGCATGTCCCACTTAGGAGCAACACCTATATGGGAACCCCCCGCACCTCGACATAGGTGACAGGCCTTAAATATATAAGAAATAGAAGCTATTTGGGACACCTTCTCATCACTAATGCACAGATGTTGCCAGAGCCCTTCAGTAGGAGCAGCCAGTGCTATGTGGGCTTCCCCTTCTAACCGGAGATTCTTCTCCAAATGGTGATTCCTAGCGGCTAGTGCTAGTGCCTCTTCCCAAGAGAACCCCAAGCACAGAGGAGGGGCCAGCCTACTGCGACCACTGTGGCCTTCACATCTTTCTTTTCCTTACCTATCTTCAGCCACTCCCATAACTGCTACTCTGGCAGGCGTTTTCAGGGCATCTCCATACTCACTCACTGCTCCCCAAGCCTCCAATGCTTCTGCAAATTGGGCAAAGAATGAGCATGGCCATCCTGGGATTTCCTCCAGAGGAGCCCGTTTCCCCCCATTTCACTCCTGGCTTTCATGGGTTCTTCAGAATCCTGCTCACAGCACCAACTGTTAGGGGAAAGCCCCAAAATTCTAAATTCAGGATCAATTCTGAAGAACTGATATGTAGCCTCACTCAAACTCATAAGAGCTTTCATAGGAGAAACTTACCTACACAGGCAAAGCAGCTGCCTGCTGCCAGTGGTGGCCAGCAGGGGAGAAATCCAACCCCTCCCAGGAAGGGCTCTCTTTCTCACAGAGGGTTAATAATAAAGCCATGTGGTGGGTAGTCACATAGATCACCAGAAAGAACAATGCATTTCTAAGTTAACAGGTCACAGTAGGCAGTTAACCACACTCTATACATTCTTTAACCTCCTTCCTGGGGCCTGACATTTATCTTAGGGCAGCATTCTGGCTTTCTGGGTAGTTATCCAAGTCTGGTACTCAGCCGTGGTGACCCTTGAGTACATGGACCCAGAGATGAACTGGACCGTGTGCAGCATCTCGGAGAGTGGCTGCTTCAGTGACAGCTCCCCCAAGAGGGCGCGCTGGGCCTAGTGGGCTTCCCGCGTGCCAGGGACAACCCTACGGGTTGCACGCCCAACACGCACTTCGTGGTGCCAGCGCCGGGCGGCCGTGGAGCCGTGCTCTGGGTTGCCCTGGTGGCACGTGGGGGCTGCACGTTCAAGGACAAGGTGTTGGTGACGGCATGGAGACACGCCTCGGCCGGCCATGGTGACTTATAAAGAGGAGCGCCACAGGAACCTCACCGCGCCCATGTCCCATGTGGGGACAGGAAATATAGGTCATTATGGTTAGCTACTCAAAAGGCAAAGAAGTTTTGGATCTGATACAAAAAGAAATTCAAGTCAAAATGACCGTAGGGGTTGGGACTCGCCATGGTCAGGAGTTTATCAGTGGCCAGTCAGGGGTATTTGTGACCTTTGCCTTCATCACACGATGATCATCTCATTAGTGCGGCTAATATTTTACTATATACAGCGTTTCCTTTATACTGGCTCACAGTTTGGAAGCCAGAGCCACAGAAAAGCAACAAGAAAGTTATTGGCCAGCTTTCACTTCACACAATAAAGCACAGAGAAAAGGGCACTGCCATGGACACTGAGAATTGCTCAGTGTGCATTGAGGATTTTAAGGTGAAGCATGTTATCAGAAATCTGCCATGCAAGCATATTTTTCATAGAATGTGCACTGACCCATGGCTTTCTGATCACCACACGTGTCCAATGGGTAGCTTGATGTCATCAAAGCCCTGGATACTGGGGAGAGCTTGAGGATGCCCAGGAGGTGCCCGTTGCTGAGGCAGCCCCAGGAGGTGCTGTGGCTTCTAGTTTCAGTGTTACTGTTCACAACAAAGACAGCAGTGTCGGGAGCCTCTCCCCGCTGCCCTCCACCAGTGACCCTGTGCCGCAGTGCAGCGGGTATCTTAAAGAAGACTCGGGAGAAAACACAGCCTTACTGGAGGCTGGCAGTAGCGACCCTCAGAGCAGAGGACTTGTCTCGTCACTTGACCACTGACAGCAGCCCGGGTGGAGCTCTGAATTAAAAAACTTTTTTTTTTTTTTTACTTTAGCTTCTAGGTTAAAGATTTGAAAATAATGTACCTTTTGATGAACAATTTTACCTTTCATGGTCTGAGTTGATATACAAAGGGCTAAATATTTTATTCTTAAAGAGACTTGTTGATTACTGTTCATATATTTATCTACTGAAGTATATCATCCTATCCTACATAATAAAAGGGTAATGTGCAAATAGACTGAATGGCAGAACAACAGAACCAATCAAAGCGTAATATGCTAATGATATGCTAAGACTGCTCAACAGCTCACTATGATGTGCACTGACCACCAGGGGGCAGACAGTCAACTGGTTGACCAGTCGCTATGACGTGCATTGACCACCAGGGGGCAGTCGACTGGTTAACCAGTCGCTATGACATGCACTGACCACCAGGGGGCAGATGCTCCAACCGGCAGGTTATCTTGCTGCTGGGGTCCAGCTGATGGGGACTGAGTGAGATGGACCATACATGCCCTGGAGCCCTCCCGCGGTCCCTCCCCGGCCTGATCATGCACTGGTGGAGTCCCTCAGCCTAGCCTGCGCCCTCTCACAATCCGGGACCCTTAAGAGGATGTCTGAAAGCCGGTTTCAGCCCGATCTCACAGGCCACTCCCCTTGGGAGGGTGCCAGACACAGGGCTTATGGCTGGCCAATGCTGCTGCGGCAGCACAAGCCTCTCCCAATCAGGACTGACTGGGCATGAGCCCGTGGCAGGCACAGTGGGGCCGGGATGAGTGCGAGGGGCAGGTAGGAGCTGCAGGCAACATTGGTCTGTGGGTTTTGGCCCGATCTCTGCAGGCTACCCAGAGGTACCCCACCCATGCATGAATTCATGCACTGGGCCTCTAGTCTAATAATAGACAAAGATTCAAAGTGACCATACCTTCGCTACGCCCACCATTGACTAATCAGAGAGATATGCAAAATAACTACCAACAAAGATGGCTGCTAATTTGCATACATAGGCATGAAGCGGCGGAGGGAAGACTGAAGGCGGCTCTGGCCGGAGCAGCGAGGGCTTGAAGGCGGCTCCGGCCGGAGCAAAGGCCTGGGTCCCAGGTGCCGGAGGAAAACCGGTGCTGGCAGCCAGGGGAAGGGAAGGCCTATTGCACGAATCTTTTCATGTAACAGGCCTCTAGTCTATACAGTGGGGCCTTGACTTACAAGTGTCCCAACTAACGAGTTTTTCGAGATATGAGCTGTCTCTCAGCTGATTTTTTGCTTTGAGTTGCGAGCTAAAATTCGGGTTACAGCCAGCTTCAGATACCCCACCGCTAGTTGGCGCAGCCAACGTCACAGTGAACGTCACAACATCAGCCCAGCATCACGTGTCTCACTCGTTCACTTTAATGATTTGACATACAAGTAATTTGAGTTATGAGCTCCGTCACGGAACGAATGAAACTCGTAAGTCAAGGCCCCACTGTACTAATAAAACAGTAGAATACTGATTAGATCAGACGACTTCCAGACATCCTTCTAGACCAGTGATTCCCAAAGTGGGCGCTACCGCCCCCTGGTGGGCGCTGCAGCGATCCAGGGCGACAGTGATGGCCACAGGTGCATTTGGGGGCGATGAATAACTGTAAGGGGGCGGTGAAAGCATAAAAGAAAGAAGAGAAGATTTAGAAAAATTGATTTATGTATTCCGCTCATAACGCTTAATTTTTCTTTGAACAACGTACTGGACGTTGGCTCGGTTCCCGCATACTCCCTCACTTGCATTGCGGTATGTGCAATCGCGCACTGCTACTGTTCACGTGGTGCCACTGAATTGCCTTTCCAAAACACGTGAGCACTACGAGCATTGCTGCGGGCAACTGCCACTTGTGCGATTGGTCGATTGCAAGGCCAAAGCCTGGAACGGCAGTGGCAGTACTGGCTACTGGCAGTACTACCAGCAGATTTTGGAGCACGCTATGAATCAGGAGATTTCCCGTAATTATTACGGGAAAATTACAGCGTAATATAACTCTAAGTTAGATTGTTGTGATATTGTGACAAGTTAAAGTTAACTAACAAATAGTGTGACTATAATTGGTGAGTATTATTTATTTATTTTGTAATAATTATATATGCTTTACAATTAATAATATCATGTTTATAATGTATTACCTTTCTATTCTGAGTTCAATAAATAGTTTCATAATTTCAAACTTCAATGTTTCTAATTTACACCTTTCTTTACTATATTTTACGAAAAAGGTAGAAACATTAATACATATATCTGTTTAATTGCTATTAAAATTTAAAAAAAATTAATTTCCAGGGGGCGCTGAGTAATATTTTTTCTGGAAAGGGGGCGGTAGGCCAAATAAGTTTGGGAACCACTGTTCTAGACAAAGCTACAGTGGCTGCGAGGGCCGAGGGACAGCGCCGCAGAAGAGGCGGCGGCGTGGGCCGGTCCAGCGCCACGACCCCTTTCGCAGAGGCCATGGGAGAGCCGGTACTGTGGGAGAGCCGGCGCTAAGGGAGAGGCCAAGGTCGAGGGAGAGGTTCTGGGAGAACCAGTTCTGCACGAGAGGCCGAGGCTGTAGGCGAGCTGGCACCACGCGAGAAGCTGTATGGGAGAGCCAGCACCACACGAGAGGCTGAGGCTGTGGGAGACTGTGCACTTCATGGTAGAGGGCCGCGCCTTTGCCCCTTTCGCAGAGGTGGCGTGGGGGAGGCATTGGTGTAGGAGAGACCATGGCTCAGGCCAGTCTAGCACCATGGCCCCTTCTGCTGAAGCATCCACAGAGGTGTGGTGTGGGCCTGGTCCTGGTGCCACACCTCTGCAGAGGCTGGACAGGGTGTGACCTGCTGTGCCTCAACCTCCCACAACCCTTCCCCAGCCGGGCTGGCCCCAGATTGCCCCCCACCCACCAGTGGTGAGGGTTGGGGCCAGCGCTAAGAAGCCAGGGCCGAGGGCCAGCAGTGGCAGCAGCAGTGGGGTTATGGGGCTGGCACTTTCCCCTGATTGGCCCAGTCGCCTCCCGCAGAGGAAGGCCAGACTACAGATTAGGCCTGCTCTAAGCCATCAGTAGGACATCCTCCAAGCACTCCTGGACTGTGAGAGGAGGCAGGCTGGGCTGAGGGATCCCCATCACAGTGCACGCATTTCGTGCACCGGGCCTCTAGTCCTATATAAAAAAAGGCCAGAGACTGTAATGGCATCATGACCGTAACGACTGTTAGACCAGAACCACCATGGCCTCTCGCCGGACTGGCTCCGCCCCCCAGCAAGCAGTTAGGGGCAATCAGCCAGGCAAGCAGAGTGGTTAGGGGTGATGAGACTGGCAGAGGAGTGTTTAGGGGTGATGAGGTAGGCAGGCCAGGGGATGGGGCGATCAGGTAGGCAGACAGCCCCTTGCTGGGCTGACCCCACCCCACAGCAAGCGCTTAGGGGTGATCAGGCAGGCAGATGAGTGGTTAGGGGTGATCAGGAAGGCAGGCAGAGTGGTTAAGAGCAATCAGGCAGGCAGGCAGAGTGATTAGGTGCGATCAGACAGGCAGGGAAGCAGTTAGGGGCATCAAGCAGACAGGCAGAGGGGTTAGGGGCGATCAGGCAGGCAGGCAGGTGAGCAGTTAGGAGGCAGTGGTCCCGGACTGCAAGAGGAATGTCCGAGGGGTCCCGGATTGGAGAGAGTACAGGCCAGTATGAGGGACCCCTCCCCTCCCCTCGCACATGAATTTCATGCATCAGGCCTCTAGTTTACAATATATATGTTGTTTCAGATTGTTTATGAGGAGATGGCTAGGAAGACACGCTGGTGTCAAGTGTTTCTAAATAGTAAACGAGCTCCTATGGTACTGCATGAATGAGGTTAATTCCGTCCCATCTCTCAAGGGTGACTTTAGACTAAGCACACTGAATTTAGACTAGTTGAAGTGGAATTGTGTAATTAAATCCCATAAATTGACCACATCAGTTTTCCCTGGAAGAAAAGCATTTTTAGAACATTATAGTTGTAAATGCAATGAGAGGAATCTACACCTTGGTATTATAAAGAGAGATTTCAAAACCTGAGAATCTTTTTCATTGTTGTATTACCCAATTTCTTGTGACACTTTGATGGGAAGTTTGCTCATTTTTTTTTTCAACAATTAAAAATGTTCAGAATCTGTATTTCTGTGAATATTGGGTCCCCCGTTGCCTGTGGGAAATCAAGTAGACAGCAACTGGCTTTCTTTGTAAATGACAAATACAATATATTGGTTCCAACAACAATCTGATATTTAAAATTGTAAGGGTGAAAGGTGGAGAATTTTTGATTGTTGCAACAAAATAAAACAATTAACCAGTTTCCTGATTAATTTTAAAGAAAAAAAAAGAATACATAAAAGGAACTAGTAAAATTGATGAGTTTAGGGGAGAATAAGATAAATCCGGACAAGGTTGGAAATAGAATTACTTGTCACTTTCCATCCATTTATATATTTTGATTTCTGTGCTAGGTGCATGAATTTTTTGCTAAAGGTAAATTGTCACTAAAACAATTATCTTTAAATGCCTCTTATCAGGGCTAGGATACGAAGAATATGGGCATGAAATAGTGTAAAGCTTGGTTATCATGAAGAAATAAAGCTTATGCAATTGGTTTGGTCATTTTGAGTCAACACCTAGAATGACAAATCCCAGATAATACAGATTATGACTCAAACAGTATCCTATCTAATCAACACTAATAAAAGACAAAGATGCTAATTGACCATACCTTCGCTACGCCCACCAGCCAATCAGAGCGACTATATACAAATTAACCCAACCAAAATGGCGGTTAATTTGCTTATACCGGTGGGGAGCAAAGACTGAAGACAACGTAGAAGGAAGCCAAGTGCTGCAGAAGGAAGCAAAGTAGAGGCAGCGGAGACAGAAACAAAGCCAAGGCGGCGGAGGCGGGAGGCAGGAGTGGAGCCAGGGTGCAGCGGGCAGCTGGGGCGCGGCAGGTGGCAGGCAGGGGTGGGGAGGAAGAATAGGCTCTTGACATCAGGGAGGGTGTATGTAGAGCTCAGGAAGTATGTCTCAGCGCTGCGGCTGATGCAATGGTGTGAGCACACTCCACCATGACATGCTTCCTCAGCACACCAGGAAGTAGCAACGCCCGCCTGAATGAACTCGTAGAGCCACGTGCACAGTACCCCAGCCTTTCAGCCATTGGTCGCCTGTAGCAACGTGTCTCCCTCTGATTGGTCCCCTCATGCTATATATACCCCTGTAGTTCCTCAATGAAATGGATCTGTGTCAATGAACCTGGTCTCCGGAGTCGTGCATGCAGACGCCCTAGCGCGTTGGGGCTCCATCGTCCTCACCCCCGAGGGACCCCCTGCTTCATCTGGCGCCTGAATGTGGGGCCCCCAGAACGGCTGGACGGGTGAGCGACCCTCTTCAGTAAAATGGGAAACCTACCCCCTTCGGCGAGAGCTCCACAAGCACGCGCGCTCCACGCCTTACCTGCAGAGCAGGCGAGTTAAGGTCTCTGAAAAGGAACTCCAAACTCATTGGGAATATCTATTACAGTCCAATCCATGGTTAATGAGGCCCCCGTTTGGGACCCCTCCACTTGGGAGAAGGTCTTGAAAAGGATTTGATCCGCTGAGGTCCACGAGGAAAAACCATTACCCCCTTCTCTGACACCGGCCATCTTAGCTATCCTGGCTGCCTGTCCGGCGCTCCACCCGAACCGCCACTCCCAGTACCCACAGCCTTTTCAGCCACAGTGAAGGACGAGCCTCCCCCTAAGCTTCCCTTGCCACCTTACAATCCCCCGGTCACTACCACCACTCCCTCGGTACCTGAGGGTCCCCCAGAGGCCGACCCTTGGGAAGTATCTACCACCAACAGAGCTCAGAAGGAAGCCGAACAAAACGAAACTAAAACGGGGGAAGCCGCTACCTCGGCCCAAACAGCGCCGGGCAGGAAGCCAAGCACAGGTCCCCCGCAGGAGACTGCTCTGGCCCCCCTTGTTGGGGACACGAACGATAATCCCTGGACAGGGCTATACCAATCCCAATGCCGGCAGAGGGACATGGCACGGTTCTCTTTGGGCTTAGAAACTCAGGCTTTCCCGTCAACATTACCGCCTCACAACCTCAGGCGTGGATACCGCCTAACCAAAAGGAGCTACTAGCCATTAGAAAGGCAGTACAGGAGGATGGGTTATCAGACCCGTACACCCAACAGCTACTTGAAAATTTTAGTATAAATCTTAACTGCCCTCATAATTGGAAATGCCTCTCTCGCACCATACTAGCCCCAGGGGACATGATTCAGTGGAAGGCTTCGTTTTATGAACAGTGCAAGCAACAGGCGAACGCAATCGAGCCGCGGTAGCAGGAAAAGCCCATAATCCGCACGATGAGGCAGATGCACTACAGGGAGAAGGAGTTTTCTCTTCCCCTGCCATCCAGGCCCAGGGGCACGCTAGATATTTTAATCAAGTCCGCCTCTGTGTTATGCGTGCTTTCGCCCAAATAAATCCGAGGGGTAAGCCTACTCGACTGTCCAAACTTGTACAGGGTTCCAATGAAGGGTTTTCAGAATTTTTACATAGAGTCAGGGAAGCTGTGGACCGTAAGGTTACTCACGCCCAGGCAGCGGAAGCCCTTACCAGGGCGCTCGTCTGGGAGGGGGCTAATACTGAGTGCCGCCAGGCAATCGCTCCGGTTAAAGCAGGCAGTATAGATGACTGGGTGCTTACCTGTCGAGATGTAGGCAGTAAGTCGGCCGCCACCCTTGCGGCAGCGCTGGCCGCTCGTATCAATCTAGGAGGACAATCGGGAGGACAGAAAGGAGCATGCTATGAGTGTAAAGGGATCGGCCATTCTGCGAAGGATTGCCCTAACAGGAAGAGAAAACAGGGAGGGGAAGGGAAAAAAACCCCCTCCGTTTGCCCCCGCTGTAGAAAGGGACTACACTGGCGCAGGGACTGCAGATCCAATAAGGATAAAGATGGCAATCCACTACCCCCTTTAAATGAGAAGAGGGGCAGCTCTCAGCCCCGCCAGTAAGAGAGCAGCCAACCCAAGGGGTATATTGGACGCTACCTCTTACACAGAGCAAGGCGTTCCTTACCTTAACCGTCGAGGGAGAGAGAATAGAAGGGCTAGCAGATACTGGGGCAGACGTGTCGGTTATTCAAGAGGAGAAGTGGAGTTCCAAATGGCCGACCACTTCCGGTCCGCTAGTTCAGGGAGTCAGTGGCTACAAGAGGGCTGCCCAAGCTGCCAGGGGACTCTCCTGGGCGGACTCAGACGGGAATACCGGGACTTTCCGCCCACTCTTCATGACTGACATCCCCCACACTTTGTGGGGCCGAGACATCCTTGAGGCGGTCAATGCAATCATATACACCGCACCACACCCCCAATCCTAGGGGCCACTGTTCACCCACCGGCACCACAGCCGATAAAGTTATCATGGGACACCACAGACCCCATATGGGTAGAACAGTGGCCTTTACCGCAAGAGAAATTACTTGCCCTTAAGCAATTAGTACAAGAACAACTAGATGCTGGACATGTTGAACCCTCTCTCAGCCCTCACAATACACCAGTCTTTGTCATACAAAAGAAGGATAAAGTAAAATGGAGATTTCTACAGGACCTCAGAGCTGTAAATAGACACATGAAAAAACTAGGCCCTCTGCAACCGGGACTGCCTCAGCCCTCGGCTATCGCAAGGGGAGCACATATAAAAACCATAGATATTAAAGACTGCTTTTTCTCTATCCCGTTGCACCCGGAGGACAGGCCCTACTTTGCCTTCTCAGTGCCCTCTACCAACCATCAACTACCGGCAGATAGATACCAATGGAAGGTACTCCCCTGGGGCATGAAGAACAGCCCTAACATGTGCCAGGCTTACGTTGGAGTGACAACCAAACCTCTAGCCAAACAATGCTTTATCACTCATTACATGGATGATATCCTTATTGCCCATAGGGACCCTATATGGCTAGAGCAGCCGTGGGCAAACTATAGCCCGCAGGCTGGATCCGGCCCGTTTGAAATGAATAAAACTAAAAAAAAAAAAAAAAAGACCGTACCCTTTTATGTAATGATGTTTACTTTGAATTTATATTAGTTCACACAAACACTCCATCCATGCTTTTGTTCCGGCCCTCCGGTCCAGTTTAAGAACCCATTGTGGCCCTCGAGTCAAAAAGTTTGCCCACCCCTGGGCTAGAGGCATGCTACCAAACACTTATTAGCAACCTATGAGCTCTTAACCTCCATATAGCTCCCGAAAAGGTCCAGACCATTCCTCCATACTCCTTTTTAGGATATAAAATACATGAACAAATAGTACCCATAGCTCCTCAGCTTGCAATTCCTGATACCATATCTCTACATGCGCTACAGGAACTATGTGGCCAGATTAATTGGGTTAGGAACAGCTTATCTATCTCCACTGGGGCCCTAGGCCCCCTTTTCCAATTGCTTGAAGGAGACACAGACCCCCTTAGTACCCGCTCTCTAACCCTCAAGGCCAAAGAGGTCTTAAAAGCTGTCAACCAGGCTCTAAGGGAGCTAGAGCTACACAGAATAGACTTGACTCAGCCAATCCGAGCAATAGTACTGGCCACCATTGGGACTCCTACAGGAGTACTATTTCAGGAGGGTCCTCTTTATTGGGTACACTTGGCCTATAGCCAGCTTGCTAAAGTAACGCCCCCAACAGAGGCCTACACCCTCATAGGACAGAAGCTCAGGCAGGCTTCGCTTACCCTATATGGAAAAGAACCTGACACTCTCATACTTCCTTATACGCAGGAACAAATCTCTCATCTATTAACCACAGATCTAGAAACACAGTTACTTCTCCTAAACTACCCAGGGCAGGTAGATAATCACCTACCCAATCATAGGCTCCTCCAAACCCTCCAAAAGGTACCGTTAGAGACACTAGGTCTGGTACGCCCCTCTAGTAAACCTATCCCTGGGGCACCCTGCACCTTCACTGACGCGGGGAAGCATTACTGTGCAGCAATAATAAAGTCCCCTAAAACTTCCACCAACCCCACTTATCTTAGATATACTTATCAAGGCTCAGCACAAGTAGGAGAACTCAGAGCTATAATATACGCCCTTCTCTACTGTCAAAATAGTCCAGTCAATTTATTCTCAGATAGTGCTTACGCGGTGCATACGGCAAAAAATATAGGGTATTCCACCTTAAGAGTTAAAGATACCCCGCTAGATCAGAGCCTCCAACTCCTAAAGGACATCCTAGAGAACCGTAAACAGCCCTGGTATATCCAACACTTACGGTCTCATACTGGCCTACCAGGCCCACTTTCCCTAGGCAACGCAGAAGCGGACAAGCAAGTTCTTAACCTACAATCCATAGAAGAGGCCAGACTCCTACACACCAAATTTCATATGTCAGCCTCCTCTCTCCATAAGCTCTTCCCCCATCTGCCCCTAGCTCAGTGCAAGCACCTCATACGTGCTTGCCGATCCTGCGGCCCTCTACTACCCCTCGGGCCTTTACAGCCCAGAGGGGCCAATCCCCGAGGACTACAGCCCAATGCCATATGGCAAGCGGATGTCACGCATGTCCCAGCATTTGGAAAATTGAAATATGTCCACATAGTCATAGATACTTGCTCAGGAGGTATGTTCGCCCAGGCCCAAACGGGGGAAAAAGCCAAACATAGCATTGCCACCTTCAAGGCTGCCTTTCTCATCCTTGGATTCCTGTGGGAGGTAAAAACTGACAATGGACCATGCTACACCAGCACTCTATTTCAAGACTTCTTAAAATCACACGACATCAAGCATACCATGGGCATCCCCTATTACCCCCAGGGACAGGTGATTATTGAAAGACTACACAGGGAACTCAAGGCCCAACTGATTAAAGAAAAAGGGGGAGTGATAGGGAGAAATCCTCATACACTGCTAACCCAAGCCTGAACTACCCTCAATTATTTTCATTTTGATGAGCATGGATTAACCCCTATGTATAAACATTGGGGAGGACTCCGGGACATACCAACACCTCTTCCTTTGGTCCGGTGGAGAGACCCACTCACCGGAGCCTGGAAAGGCCCCGACCCGCTCTTAACCCAGGGGAGAGGGTTTGCTTGTATTTTTCCAGAAGGCGACAAAAGTCCCGCGTGGATTCCTGCTCATGACGTCAAACCCTACACCACCAGCGATGAGCCGTAGATCACCACCATCGCCCGTGGAGGAAATGGAGGACCTGACCATAGAAGAGAACCAGCCCCGACGGCGGAGACGACCTAGACACCGACGAGCTCACCCCATCACCTGGGGTGACATCAAGGCTCTACAAGACCAAGCCGCACACATGGCGCCAGAGGGGAACCCGTCGGCAGCAACATTATCCTTATTAATGTGTGCTATCATCACAGCTAATAGCACGGGTGCGCACAGATAAGGACTGTGGACTGTGATACCTCACCCTGGCGTTCTCATGCCAGTTGGTGAAGACAGTACCATTTCCAGTGGCACATGCCTCTGCTACTCCTTTTACCCGTCTATAAGGCCACCCTCCTATCTCCTTCTGAGTAGTGACAACTCCTTTGCTTTGATGCTAATTAGAAAGGAAGGGGGAGATGTACGTAGAGCTCGGGAAGTATGTCTCAGCGCTGCGGCTGATGCAATGGTGTGAGCACACTCCACCATGACATGCTTCCTCGGCACACCAGGAAGTAGCAGCGCCCGCCTGAATGAACTCCTAGAGCTACATGCACAGTACCCCAGCCTTTCAGCCATTGGTCGCCTGTAGCAACGTGTCTCCCTCTGATTGGTTCCCTCATGCTATATATACCCCTGTAGTTCCTCAATGAAACGGATCTGTGTCAATGAACCTGGTCTCTGGAGTCGTGCATGCAGATGCTCTAGCGCGTTGGGGCTCCGTCGTCCTCACCCCCGAGGGACCCCCTGCTTCAGGAGGGGGAGGACCTGAACACTTGGCGCAGAGGGATAGGACAGGCTCCATGGGAGGGAACAGAGCGGAGCTGCATTCACACTCAGCCTCGGACTTAAGTTTCCTGGTGTGTCAGGTGGCCCTCCCTGCCTTCACCAGGTTGCAAGGTTCAGCTCAAAAGACTGAGGGCCTCCAGGGTGGTTGGGAAGGCAGTTGCAAGGGGGGGGGGGGGGGATGGGATGAGGCCGGTGGGCGAGCAGATTGGCTGGAGGTGGGGCAGCAGGGCTCCCGGATTGGCTGGATTCAACAGGGCGGGGCTAACCTTTGAGAGGTGCAAGGGGGAGTGTAAGGGAGTGTGCACTCACGTGTGCCACCGGCCTGCCGGCTTTACTCTTGCACAGTGACTGTGGTGGTGGCAGCGGTTACTACCCGAGCCCAGACGGAGCAGAGGCCAGTGGAGCATAAGGACATCCCGGCATCCCGATACCAGATGGCGTGGCCCGCAGGTCATGGCCAAAAGGGAGGGCGCCGAGAGAGGCTCCACAATGGGGCTGCTGCCTACAGACATCCTCCCAGTGGGTGAACGCCAGGCCCAGGGAAGGTGAGAACCTGGCATCCGGTGGAGGGCAAGGGGCAGCAGCGTCAGCAGAGCATGCGAGATGTCAGGGGCGGTGGACATGGCCCTGATGGCAGGCTAGGCCTAGGGGACCCTACACACACACACAATTTAATTGTGCGCTGGGCATCTAGTAATCTAATAAAAGAGCAATATGCAAATTAACCATCACTCCGTCACAAAGATGGCAGCACCAAGTCCCCTCAGCCCCACTGCTGGAGTGTTTGGATCTGTTGGCCCAGCCAGGGGTCGTGGGGACCAAGCAAAGAGGCAGGATCCACCCACTCCAGTAGTTGATCAAGCCTTGCTGCTCTGCTGCCTCTGCTGCTGGAGTGTTTGGGCCTGTCGGCCTGGCCAGGGGTCACATGGACCAAGCAGAGAGGCAGGATCTGCCCACTATGGTAGCAGATCAAGCCTCGCTGCTCTGCCATCTCTGGAGTGTCTGCGGCCAGAAGGGCCTGCTTGGCCATTGCCACGGCAACCTGCAAGCAGGCAAGCACGCCCACAGACAGCACCCAGCAGGGCCTGCTTGGCCGTAGCCACGGCGACCCGAGAGCAGACAAGCGCGGCCCGGGAGCAGGCAAGCGCTGCCCACAGGCAGAATCCAGCAGGGCCTACTTGCCCATTGCCATGGTGTGGAGCAGGCAGGCCCCGCAGAGAGCAGAGAACCATGGGGAGCAGGCGAAGCCGTCAGTAGGACATCCCCTGAGGGCTCTCGGATTGGAGAGGGTGCAGGTAGGGCTGAGGGACCTCACCCCATGCACGAATTCTGTGCACCATGTCTCTAGTCTACACTAATAAAAGAGAAACATGCAAATTGTCCCTCCACTACACCCATCAGCCAATCAGAGAGAGTATTCAAATTAACCCAACAAAGATGGC
The DNA here is from genome assembly GCF_000147115.1 of Myotis lucifugus. Taxonomy (NCBI): domain Eukaryota; kingdom Metazoa; phylum Chordata; class Mammalia; order Chiroptera; family Vespertilionidae; genus Myotis; species Myotis lucifugus. Next base: position 1,295,144 of record NW_005871166.1, read on the forward strand.
AATTAATTTGCATACACAGGCACCGAGTGAAGACTGAGGACAGCGTAGAAGGAAGCCAAGCACTGCAGAAGGGAGCAAAGCAGCGGAGAAGGGCGGGAGCCAAGGCAGCGTATATGGGAGCAGAGCTGATGCAGCAGACACGGGAGCGGAGCCGAGGCAGCAGAGAATGGAACGAAGCCCACTTTGGCGGGCTTCGCTCCTTTCTCTGCTTCGCTCCTCCCACAGGAAGCCTTATTCTTGCAGGAATAGGCCCGAGAAAGCCCTACTCTTGCAGGAATCTTTCTGCAACGGGCCTCTAGTCTACACTAATAAAAGAGAAACATGGTAATTAGCGTACGACCGCTACCCTTCCCATTGGCTAATCAGCATATCCTTATGCAAATCAACTGCCAAATAAGATGGCGGTTAACCGCCAACAAAAATGGCGGCTAATTTGCATACGGGAGGCGAAGGGGAAGGACTGAAAAATGGTGATCGGCAACCCAGGCGGCAGGTAAGAGCTAGGGGGTGGGCAAAGGCCACCTTCCCCCACCCCCCAGCCGGTGATCGTTATTGGAAAACCGGGCGGCAACCCCGGACCCCACTGGCCTGCGCGGAGTGATCCCATTGGCGATCGGAGGGCGGGAGGGCCCGGGCGCAGGCCAGGCGGCAACCCCGGACCCCACTGGGGCTCGGGTTGCCGGCTGGCCTGCTCGGATCCCCATGGTGATCCGAGGGTGGGAGGGCCCGGGCGCAGGGTCCGGGGTCCAGGGGCCCTCTGCCTGGCATACAGCACTGCCTCCTGGCTGATTCAGGGCCCCAGCAGCCCCAGCACCAAGGTGGTGGGCCTTGGGGCTGCTGGGTACAGGCCCCCCCCCGCTGCGCGGAGTGATCCCCTTGGCGATCGGAGGGTGGGAGGGCCCGGGCCCTCCCGCCCTCCGCAGCGGGGGGCCCGTACCCAGCAGCGACTACAGAGGGAGAGGCCTGTACCCATGTTGTTTGTTCTGCGTGTCAAAGACCCGCAGCCCCAAGCCCCGCCATCAAGGTGCTGGGGCTGCTGGGGGTATCAGAGACACAAACCCGCAGGCGCGGCACCCAGCAGACCCAAGGCCTTTGTGGCAGCACTAAGGAGCAGCAAGCCGAATGGTAGGAAGCAGCAAGCAGGTGGGCAGTAACGAGGGAGGGGTCCCGGACTGCAAGAGGGCACATGCTGGGCTAAGGGACCCCCACCCATCCCCAGTGCACGAATTTCGTGCACCGGGCCTCTAGTCTATGCTAATAAAAGGGAAACATGTAAATTGATGGTCCCTCTGCTACGCCCACCAGCCAATCAGGGTGATTATGCAAATGAACCCAACAAATATGGCGGAGGCCACAGAGCTGGAGGCTTGGGTTGCCCGGCAACAGAGGAAGCCAAGCTTCCTGCCTGCCCTGCCCACATCTAAAGGAGTGGCTTGGGGCCCTGGTTTTCCTGGGGGGCTTGCCCACCCTGCAAACGGGCTTCTTCTCCTCACCCAGGCTGTCCCGGCACCCCAGCGGGGCCCCCCCCCCTGAGGGGGGTTTGTTCCCCTTAAAAACAGCCCTCAGCCCCTACCCAGGCGGGCCAGGGCCCCCCCCCCCCCAGCGTGGACCCTCACCCAAGAGGGGCATGGCCGGCCTGCAAACCACCACAGGCCCTTTGCCTAGGCTGCCCAATGCCCCAAGGGAACCCCCATCCTGGTCCGGGACACCCTTCAGGGCAAACCAGCCGGTCCCCAACCGTGCCCCAGGCCTCTATATTAATAAAAGGGTAACATGCTAATTAGACTGGTAGCCTTCCAGGAGACCTTCAGGATGTTCGTCTGGACAAAGCCATGGTGGTGGGGCCAAGGTAGAGGTGGTTAGAGGCCAAGAGGGGAGGGCAGTTGTGGGTGATGGGGCCATTGGGGGTGATCAACCAGCGGGGGGGGGGGGAGTTGGGGGTGAGCAGACCAGCAGGGCCTGCCAGTTGGGGGCATGCAGGCTGTCAGTGCGGGTCAGTTGGGGGTGATCAGGACTGTCAGGGGGCAGTTTGGAGTGGGCAGGCCAGCAGGGGGGCATTTGGGGGCGAGCAGGCCAGTGGGGAAGGAAGGTGGGGGTGAGCAGGCCAGCAGGGAGGGGCGGTTGGGGGCAAGCAGGCTGGCAGGGGGGGCAGTTGGGGGTTAGCACACTAGCACGGGGGGCAATTGGGGGTGATCAGGCTGGTGGGGGGGCATTTGGGGGCAAGCAGGCTGGCGGCAGGGGGAAGTTGGGGGCAAACAGGCCAGCAGGCAAAGTAGTTAGGGGCAATCAGGCAGGCAGCCAGGTGAGCAGTTAGCCAGCAGTCCTGGATTGCGAGAGGGATGTCCGACTGCCGGTTTAGGCCTGATCCCTGTAAACCAGCAGTAGGACATCCTTCCAGGGATCCCAGATTGGAGAGGGTGCAGGCCGTGCTGAGGGACACTCTCCCCTCCCCCTCCCCCCCTGTGCATGAATTTCGTGCACCGGGCCACTAGTATATTATGACTTCTAAAATATGGAATTTCCACCAAACAGTTCCCTCACTCCACTCTAAAACACATATAAGTGCACACACATACGAAAGAGAGAATTTTACAGCGTCTCAGCTCATGAACAAAATTTAAAGGTCTCTACCTGGTTTAATTCTGTGTATCAAAGGATTTTTAAGCTGTGTTCTATGTTGCTGTAAAGATGACTTGGGGTATAAGAAGGTAGCCACATGGATAGCTCATGCTTCAGCTAGAGCAGCTCTGTTTTATATAATCAGTTTTCATCAAAAGTTTTTGTCTGAAGAAATGATTCTAAAAAATGTTTCAAGACCGCTGATGTGAGAATCTCTCTGTAATATGCTGGTAAGAACAATCCAAGTGCTGCAGGGTCTTGAGTGCTAGGAATTCTCCAGCTCATTATGTGCTTGAATAGCTCAACTTTTAGAAAGTTTGTCTTACAGAAAGTTTGCCTCCCTATAACTTTGATCAATTGGTTCATATTGTTGCTTTGGGCTATTTAATTGCTAGTAGAGATTTTAGTTGCCTCCCTGAAGGCAGAAGACTTAATGTTTTGTAACTACTATTGATCTTGGGCCAGCTTTGGCCTATAGCTGGGCAGCTAGATAATTTATTTCTCTTTGAGGTTCTCTGATATATTTCTGGGCTACATTTTCTGTTTTACTTCTTGACGCTTTCAATTCTTTATGTGAAGAAATTTAAACACACTAACTTCTTAGGGACAGGAGGTCTATGAGCTACACATTTTTACATAGATACCAATTAGCTGTTAATTATTAAATGTGTGGGTGACAGTGCACAGATACATATTTATAGCTCAAATGAAATCCTGGGGCAATTAAGATTAAATATGAAAATATTTATAACAGTAATATTAGAAAACTAAGTGATGGAACAGGCTGCTAAGAAAGGATGCATAATGACTGCCACTGGAGGTATTCACAGCAGAAATAGCTACTTGTTGTAAAACGACAGTTTGGAGATAGTTACATCTTCTGGTTATCATCTGTGGATATTTATCCAGACTACCCTCTTCAGGTTACTTGAAATTGTAGTGATTTTTAAAAGGTCACTATCACCCTGGCCAGTGTTCTCAGTGGTTAGATCATTGGCTCATGCACTGAAGGGTCTCAGGTTCGATCCCCATTTAAGGGCACATACTTGGGTTGCAGGTTTGTTCCCTACCCCTGTTAGGGTGCATGCAGGATGCAACCAATCCATGTGTCTCTCTCACATCACTGTCTCTCTCCCCCTCCCTGCCTCCCACTGTCTTCTCTCTACAAAAATCAATGAAAAAAAAAATCCTCGGGTGAGAATTAACAACAAAAAAGGTCAATTTAAGCATCCTATATAATAAAAGCCTAATATGCAAATAGACTGAATGGTGGAACGACCTGCGAACCTACTGACCACCAAGGGGGCAGACACTCAATGCAGGAAGCTGCCATCATCCTGAAAGCCCCAGGCCAGCCAGGGAAGGTGCCAATGGGGGCCCCCAATCACTGCACAGAGGGAGGCGACCGGCCGCAGTGGTGGGGCCGGTGAGTGGGCAGCGCCAGGCCAGCCAAGGTGGGTGCCAGCGGGGGCCTCCCGATCACCCTGCCAGTCACCCCACAGAGGGAGGCAACTGGTGGTGGCAGGGGGCAGGCCCAGCGAGCAGGCGGTGCTAGGCCAGCCAAGGCAGGTGCCAGTGAGGGCCTCCTGATTGTCCCACTGGTCACCCCACAGAATGGCCCTGATCGCAGGCCAGGCCTAGGGACTCTACCCGTGTAAAAATTTTGTGCAATGGGACTTTAGTATTCATATAAACACATGCCTGAATTTTTGTAAAATTTTTGTAAAATGCTTAGAATTTTCAGTTCTAGGGCAATAATCTGGAATAAAATGGGGAACAAACATGTTCAACATAGCCTTATTTATGAGAATAGATAACTTATAAACAACCCAAATGTCAAAACATAGTAAAATGGTAAACACAATTTATGGTACATGCATATAGAGAAATATTTGGTTACCAATTAAGATGAACTCTATGGAAAGCGGCTACAGCATTTGGACAGGTTCAAGCCTCGGACTGATGAGAGGTCATAGTCCTCTTGTGGCAAAGCCACATACAAGTCCCACCTTCGAGGGAAAAGCCCTCCCAGCACAATTTTAGCCAAAGGCTGTGGTTGTAAGCCTGACCTTATAGTCCGACCTTATAGTCCTAGGTCAGTGGTCGGAAAACTGCCGCCTCTTGAGTGTGGCTCTTCCACAAAATACCACGTGCAGGTGCACATGTACAGTGTGATTGAAACTTCGTGGCCACACTCAAGGGGCCAAAGAGCCACATGTGGCTTGCGAGCTGAAGTTTGCCGACCCCTGTCCTAGGTAGCTGAGAGATGTGGGCTGTGGGAGGTGCAGCAAGTGCTGCCAAAACAAAGCTTGATAGAATTCAGAGAATTGCCACTACAGGAAAGAAGCATATTTGAAACGTGCAAAAACACTGTAAACATCTTGACCACACCTTTGTTTTGCTTTGTGTGATCTGACTATAAAATAAGGACTTGGCTTTATAGGCTGTGTTACTGTGTCCCTATCCAGGCACAGTGATCCACCTGGCCCCAACTATATTCTCTTGTCTGTTTTCTTTAATTCTTCACCGCCCCTCCTCAGGTTCACCACTGGCCATGCTGGACCGCGGTTCAGAAGTCATAGTTTGTAATAACATAGAAAATCTTACTGTTATAACACTAAGTGAAAAACTAAAGCCTTACTAGATGTACCAGTTAATAATGTGGATTTTTTTTCAATAGATGGAGTTACACATATGTTGATATATATAAATTTGATATGTATGCTATTTTGTTGTATTAACAGCAAGCTTCAAAACTTCATATGTCAAATGTTCTGAAGGCGTTAACATCAGATATTTTTACCTTAAAAATGTTGAATTTCATGAAAAAAAAAAACAGCATTTGTGGGAATTTTAATTCATTACTTTATTTTGAAGAAAAAATTATCATATACTTCTGGAAGCTTATGTTAAACATACTCCCTCTCAAGACACTTGTGAACGCAGGTTTAAACGCTTTAAAAGTGATGATTTTGATGTGAAAGACAAAGAACGTCCATGTCAACCGAAAAAGTTTGAAGACCAACAATTACAAGCATTATTGGATGAAGATGTGTGTCAAGCTCAAAAACAACTTGCAGAAAGATTAAATGTTGCTCAGCAAACAATTTCTGATTGTTTACAAGCAATGGGAAAGATTTTAAAGGAAGGAAAGTGGGTGCCACATCAACTGAACGAGAGACAAATGGAAAACCGAAAAATCATCAGTAAAATGTTGCTTCAATGGCATGAAAGAAAGTCTTTTTTGCATCAAATTGTGATAGGCGATGAAAAGTGGATTTTGAGAATCCCAAATGCACAAAATCATGGGTTGATCCAGGTGAACCATCAACATGGACTGCAAGGCCAAATCGCTTAGGAAAGAAGACAATACTCTGTGTTTGGTGGGATCAGGAAGGTGTGGTGTATTATGAGCTTCTAAAACCAGGTGAAACCATTAATACTGATCGCTACCGACAACAAATAATCAATTTGAACCATGCTTGGATTGTGAAACCACCAGAATGGGCCAGAAGGCATGGCAAAGTAATTTTGCTTCATAACACACCATCACGCACTTTAAAACCAGTTAAACACACGTTAAAAGTTCTTGCCTGGGAAGTATTAACCCACCGCTGTATTCACTAGACCTTGCTCCTTCAGTTTACCACTTGTTCTGATTGATGGCACACACACTTTCTGAGCAGCACTTCAAAACATACGAAGAAGTGGAAAATTGGGTCTCTGAATGGTTTGCCTCAAAACAAGAAGAGTTCTACTGGGACGGTACCCACAAATTGCCTGAAAGATGGGGGAAACGTGTAGCTAGCGATCAACATTACTTTGAATAAAGCACTTTTGATGTTTCTCTTGAATTATCGTGTTTCTTTGATTGTAAAATCCACCATTATTAACCAGTATACCTAGTAAAAGTTGCATGCAAAATATGATTTCTGCTATAGGAAAAACTGAATAGAAAAAAAATGATGCAGCATTTCCATCAGAATGGAGAACTATTTTAATATAGACCACCTCCTCTGCTACAAACACTTAGAAAGGCTAGATAAAAAATATATGAAAAAACAGCCCCGGTGATGTGGCTCAGTTCGTTGAGCATCATCCCATGAACCAGGAGGTCACAGTTTGATTCCTAGTCAGAGCACATGCCTGGGTTGTGGGCTCCATTCCCAGTAGGGGGCAAGCAAGAGGCGGCTGATCAATTCTCTATCAATGCTTCTATCTATCCCTCCCTCTCCCTTCCTCTCTCTGAAATCAATAAAAACATTTTTTTAAAATTAACATAACATTACATTATTATAGAACTAATAATATTAGAGGAAATCCCTTTTGAGGGTTTCAGGCTCTCCCTCACTTGGCTCTCAGTTTGGTATGTGAAAACACAGATATATGAAGATGAATTTGTAAAAGAACCATTTTTATAGGTAAGGTCAAAGTATTTTCTTTGGTAAACCTTATCAAGAACATAGAGTGGAATGAATGTATGATCCACAAAGTAGGTTCTGAGAAGGATTCATGATAATGGAAACTTAACTATAAATCAAACTAAGGACAACATAAAATATAATTTGGCATATCTGTCCCCTCTCAGCTGCAGAATACTGAACAGCCATCTCTGCAGAGGAGACTTGCCTTCATAAGTCTCCTTTTTGCTGATGTTTCCTGCATCTGCTCTCTGGACTTCTCTCTCCTCTCTACTGATTAAAGAATATTCAGGGAGATCTATGGCTGAGGAAATCTTCTGCCTTCACTTTCCAGTTCTAACAGCCTATTTTATCCCTGTCCCAGTGTAACTTGGTGAGACTTGTATTTTAGTGAGTGACCCTAACTGCGTTTCTCTTCCCAATTTCCCACTGATTAGTCCAAGTCTATGGAAGGAAGCAATAGCATTCTCTCTCATTTCAAAGGCATAATATTTATTCCGTGCTATTCTCCTCCATTCCATCCTATAACCGTAGAATTTCTGCTTCACTTCTAAAATTATATGAAATTTGCTGTTCAGTATACATAATATCATCATTTGGCCTTATATATGGACACATTTTGTGAATGTCACTTCGTCTTGAAAAGACTAAATCTGTTCTAAAGGTCAGCCGGAGAATTTTAGATACATCCTTAAGATCAGGCTTATTATAGTGAAATTTAAATATTCTATATTCTTGCTAATTTTATCTTCTACTTCTATCAGTTTCTAGGAGATAATTATTTTCAGTAAGAGTATGGATTTGGTTGATAGGGTCAAAACTTTATAAAATGTAAACCTTGATCTAATGCATATACATGTAACTTACACATCAGGAAAAGTAGTTTCATTCTTTTTAAGCATACAAAAATCAGTCCAAAAAACTGAGCATGAACTATGCAACAAAGGGAGTCTTACCAATACTAAAGAACAACTATCCTAAAGAGTAAGTTCTTTGATGATAATGTTCTAAATTAAAAATTAACAAAAAATCAGCAGTTTTAAAAATTTATAAATTAAAGAATACTTCCAAATGCTTAATATGTTACACAAGAATTCACAATTAAAATAATGATATATCTATAATAATAAAAGTGTAATATGCAAATCAACCAAATGACTGAATAGCAGAATGACCACCTGGAAGACCTTCCAAATGACCACGCTATGACATGCACTGGTGCTAGGCCAGCCAAGGTAGGTGCAATGCGATTGGTCGGGTGGGCCCCGCCACTGCCCCATGATCACCCCACAGAGGGAGGCCTAGGCCACCCTCTGCGGGGCAATCGATGAGGGGGCTCCGCAACCGATTGCCCCAAATAGGGAGGCCCAGGCACCGGCTGGTGGGGCAATCAATTAGGGGGCTCCACGGAACTGGGGCCCCGGGGGGGGGGGTGTAGTGGCAGACACAGGCAGCGCCAGTCCAAGGAGGGTGCAGGCAGGGGACGGAGCTGTGAGGCAGCCGGGGCTGAGAAGGCCTATCTTTGAATGAATTTCGTGCATTGGGCCTCTCTATAAATAAAAGCCTAAGCAACCAAACGACTGAACAACCCGTCGACTGGTCACTATGACGCACACTGACCACAGGGGGCAGATGCTCAACGCTGGAGCTTCTCCCTGGTGGTCAGGGAGCTCCCATAGCGGGAGTGCCGGTTGGCTGACGGACCTGTCCAGGCAGCCCACCAGCCCGACGGCAGCCACACACTCCCTCAGGAGTCCTGCAGGTCTAATCTCCAGAGGATGGGCCAGGCACTGACGGACCAGCACTGCCGGCACAATCCCGACAGTGCTGCAGGCCTCCTGCAAGTCAGCCTCGGGAACCACGGCTGCTTCCCCTCTCTAGACCCTGAAGGAAGAAACAGTATCAAAGCAGCCAGTCGGTGGTTCCCGATAATTAGCACGAACGTCAGTGGGATGGATCCGGATGCCGAGCTAGCAAGGGAGTCCTACTGCCCGCCCACAGGGCCGATCGCATCCTGTCCCCCTCACCTTCCTTTGGACAGGTGCCAGACACAGGGCTCACAGCTGCCAAGTGCCGCTGCAGCAGTGCAAGCCTATCCTGATCAAGACTGACTGGGCACAGGCCCACAGCAGGAGTAGTGGGGCCAGGATGAGCGGGAGCAGCAGGCAGGAGCGGCAGGTGGCATTGGACTGCCAGTTTTGGCCCAATCCCCACAGGCCATGTCGTGGGACCCCACCCGTACGTGAATTAATGCATCGAGCCTCTAGCTTAAAATAATGAAAAATCTATGTGTCTAGTAACTAAGTCTGTATTTATAGAGAAATTTATTGCCTCAAAGCATATGATATAATGATAATTTAACCACCAAGTGGTTTTAGGCTAATGTCAATTTATATGTTAAAATACAGATCTCTGCCTCATACCAACTAAAATAATAAATTTAAAACATGTTAATCAGTTAGTGTGAAAAGAAAAAGCACAACTTTTGAACTCCTGGAAGAAAATATTTGAGAAAATCTTTATGACCATGAGACAGATATGGATTATTCAAAGACATAAAGAATGTTAACCATTAATTAAATTTTTTTGAATTTGATTATACTACTTTTAATGTAACAAAAAGACACCATATGTCAAGCTTAAAATAACAACTTTATAATGCCAAATTGTTCTAAATAGCAGTTATAAAATATATACTGCTTCCTGCTGTGGAAATCATGGTGCTGTCAGGGACATGATATTTGCAAGCTATAAAATTTTCAAAATTAAAGTGAAAATGCATTGTCTAAGAAAATTACAACAATATGGTCAGGCAGGCAATAAAACAGAAGATAAAAATGCTGCCCTAGCCGGTCTGGCTCAGTGGATAGCGCGTCGGCCTGCGGACTGAAGAGTCTCAGGTTTGATTCTGGCCAAGGGCACAAACCTGGGTTGCGGGCTTGATCCCCAGAAGGGGCCATGCAGGAGGCAGCTGATCAATGATTCTCTCTCATCATTGATGTTTCTATCTCTCTATAGCTCTCTCTTCCTTTCTGAAATCAATAAAAAATATGTTTTTTAAAAATGCCATTATATTTATGAAGAAATACCTAACCTCACTAGTAGTCCTAGACATGCAAATTAAAACAACAATGAGGTAATATGGCCCAAATCCTATCTAATAGTAGACAAACATGGTAATTGACTATACCTTTGTTAAGCCTCCCATTGGCTAATCAGCACGATATGCAAATTAACCGCCAACAAAGATGGCGGTTAATTTGCATATGTAGGCTCCAAGTGGTGGAGCGAAGCCTGACGACCCTGGGGCCGGCGGAGAAGCGAGGCCTGACGTTTCCGGGGCAGGCTGTGGCCAGAACTCAGCCAGAGCGAAGGCCTGGGCTCCGGGTGCCAGAGGCAAACCGGTGCCAGCAGCCAGGGGAAAGGAAGGTCTATTGCATGAATCTCTTCATGCAACAGGCCTCTAGTCCTATACAGTGGGGCCTTGACTTACGAGTGCCCCAACTAACGAGTTTTTCGAGATACGAGCCGTCTCTCGGCCAATTTTTTGCTTTGAGTTGTGAGCTAAAATTCAGGTTACGAGCCAACTTCAGATACACCACCGCTAGTTGGCGCAGCGAACGTCACAGTGAATGCCACAACATCAGCCCAGCATCACGTGTCTCACTCGTTCACTTTAATGATTTGACATACGAGTAATTTGAGTTACAAGCTCCGTCACGGAATGAATTAAACTTGTAAGTCAAGGCCCCACTGTACAATAAAAGGCTACTATGCAAATTCACTGAACAGCGGTATGACTGGTCGCTATGATGCGCACTGACCACCAGGGAGCAGATGGTCAATGCAGGAGCTGTCCCCTGGTGGTCAATGCACTCCCACAGGGAGAGCACTGGTTAGCCAGAAGCCCAGCTCATGGCTGGCAAGCGCAGCAGTGGTGGCGGGAGCCTCTCCCACCTCTGTGGCAGTGCTAAGGATGTCCAACTGCCTGCATAGACCACCACCCCCACAAGTGCACCGGGCCTCTAGTAAATAAACAAATAATCTGAAAATACCAATTATGAGGATAGAAAAATGCACCATGGTTTCCACAGCAATTTGACAATATTAAGTTGAAAATAGCCATGTTGTTCACATTTGCACAATGATGTCCATTAATACATTATCAAAAATGTGTAAGAACAACTTAATTATTCATCAGCAGGAGAATGAATATGTATAATATTTATATAGTGGAATACTTTAAAACAGTTAAATAACTTGCATTAACATGGTTAAACACATAAATATGAAAAACAATGTTGAGTGAAAAGTGATGAAGAAACATATGTACAATATCTACACTAATAAAAGAGAAACATGGTAATTAGCGTACGACCGCTACCCTTCCCATTGGCTAATCAGCATATCCTTATGCAAATCAACTGACAACTAAGATGGCGGTTAACCGCCAACAAAGATGGCGGCTAATTTGCATACGCCCAATGATGGGAGGCAAAAGGGGAAGGACTGAAGAATGGTGATCGGCAACCCAGGTGGCAGGCAAGAGCTACGGGGTGGGCAAAGGCCGCCTTTCCCCCCCCCAGCCAGTGATCGCCATTGGAAAGCCGGCAGCAAACACGACCCCAGGGGCTGGGGTTGCAGGCTGGCCTGTGCAGAGCGATCCCCATGGCGATCGGAGGGCGGGAGGGCACGCTGCTGCCAGCAGACCAACCCCAGACCCCACTGGGGCCGGGGTTGCCGGCTGGCCTGCGTGAAGGGCTGAGGAGGCAGCTGTGGCATCTGCCCGCAGTCACGCCCCCAACCCGAGAGAGAGGGTTGGGGGCGTGAGTGTGGGCGATCCCCCCCGACCAGCTCCCAACCAGCTCCCGCTGGCAGACAGGGGCTGGCGCATTGCTCAGGACCCGCATTCCCACGGGCAGACCCGGGCTGGCGGGGCGGCTGCGGCTTGGGGGTGTGAGTGTGGGCGATCGCCCCCGACCAGCTCCCACTGGCAGACAGGGGCTGGCGCGTTGCTGGGGACCCGCATTCCTGCGGGCAGACCCGGGCTGGCGGGGCGGCTGCGGTGGCTGCCCCAGTCACGCCCCCAACAGGCTCTCCCGCCAAGAATCAGGGCTGGTGAGGCAACCACAGTGGTGGCCAGAAGTCACGCCCCCAACTGACCCTCCTGGGGGAGATCCAGGCTGGCTGCAATTCACCACCAGTCATGTCCCCAACCAGCCGGCCCTCCAGTGTTTGACCCAGGCTTCCGGGGACAGTGTGAACTGTCACCCCAGCTTCCTCATCACAGCTGAGGAAAGTGACAGCAGGGAAGAGGAAGTCCCACCCCCACAGACTCAGCCAGAATCAGCCGTTAGTCACATAGCTCTCAGTGGCCTGACCAGCAAGACTCTCATTGTCCTGCATCTCAGACGGTGTCCGTAGACAGGTAGGACAATGTCCAAAGATAAGCGGTTGATACAAGGTAGCTCTGTAGCCGAAAAGTGCCGGCGTTATCGACAGAAAATGTCTGCAGAGCAACGTGCGTCTGATCTTGAAAGAAGGCGGCGACTGCAACAGAATGTATCTGAAGAACAGCTACTGGAAAAACGTCACTCTGAAGCCAAAAGACTGAGGTGTCATCGACAGAAAATGTCTAAAGACCAACGTGCCTTTGAAAGGGAAAGAAGGCGGTGGCGACGACAAAATATGTCTAGAGAACAGTCATCAACAAGTACTACCAATACCAGTCGGAACTGCCTTCTCAGCAAAAATGGAGTACATGAGGATGCAATCCTCGAACATAGTTGTGGTGGAATGACAGTTCGATGTGAATTTTGCCTATCCCTAAATTTCTCCGATGAAAAACCATCCGATGGGAAATTTACTCGATGTTGTAGCAGAGGGAAAGTCTGTCCAAGTGATACACATTTTCCAGATTACCCGGCATATTTAAAAAGACTGATGACAAACGAAGATTCTGACCGTAAAAATTTCATGGAAAATATTCGATCCATAAATAGTTCTTTTGCTTTTGCTTCCATGGGTGCTAATACTGCATCGCCATCAGGATATGGGCCATACTGTTTTAGAATACACGGACAAGTTTATCACCGTACTGGAACTTTACACCCTTCAGATGGTGTTTCTCGGAAGTTTGCTCAACTCTATATTTTGGATATAGCTGAAGCTACAAGTAAAAGACTAGCAATGCCAGAAAACCAGGGCTGCTCAGAAACACTCATGATCAACATCAACAACCTCATGCACGAAATCAATGAATTAACAAAATCATACAAGATGCTACATGAGGTAGAAAAGGAAGCCCAATCTGAAGCAGCAGCAAAAGGTATTGCTCCCACAGAAGTAACAATGGCAATTAAATATGATCGTAACAGTGACCCAGGTAGATATAATTCTCCCCATGTAACTGAGGTTGCTGTCATATTCAGAAACGAAGATGGAGAACCTCCTTTTGAAAGGGACTTGCTCATTCATTGTAAACCAGATCCTAATAATCCAAGTGCCACTAAAATGAAACAAATCAATATCCTGTTTCCTACATTAGATGCAATGACATATCCTATTCTTTTCCCACATGGTGAAAAAGGCTAGGGAACAGATATTGCATTAAGACTCAGAGACAACAGTGTAGTCGGCAATAATACTAGACAAAATATAAGGACACGAGTCACCCAAATGCAGTATTATGGATTTCATCTCTCTGTGAGGGACACGTTCAATCCTATTTTAAATGCAGGAAAATTAACTCAACAGTTTATTGTGGATTCGTATTCAAAAATGGAGGCCATTCGGATAAACTTCATCAAAACAAACCAATCTAAGTTGAGAGTTGAAAAATATAGTGGTTTGATGGATTATCTCAAATCTAGATCTGAAAATGACAATGTGCCGATTGGTAAAATGATAATACTTCCGTCATCTTTTGAGGGTAGTCCCAGAAATATGCAGCAGCGATATCAGGATGCTATGGCAATTGTAACATAGTATGGTAAGCCCGATTTATTTATAACCATGACATGCAACCCCAAATGGGCAGATATTACAAACAATTTACAACGCTGGCAAAAAGTTGAAAACAGACCTGACTTGGTAGCCAGAGTTTTTAATATTAAGCTGAACGCTCTTTTAAATGATATATGTAAATTCCATTTATTTGGCAAAGTAATAGCTAAGATTCATGTCATTGAATTTCAGAAACGCGGACTGCCTCACGCTCACATACTATTGTTATTAGATAATGAGTCCAAATTACGTTCAGAAGATGACATTGACCGTATAGTTAAGGCAGAAATTCCAGATGAGAACCAGTGTCCTCGACTTTTTCAAATTGTAAAAACAAATATGGTACATGGACCATGTGGAATGCAAAATCCAAGTAGTCCATGTATGGAAAATGGAAAATGTTCAAAGGGATATCCGAAAGAATTTCAAAATGCGACCATTGGAAATATTGATGGATATCCCAAATACAAACGAAGACCCGGTAGCACCATTTCTATTGGAAATAAAATTGTCGATAATACTTGGATTGTCCCTTATAACCCATATTTGTGCCTCAAGTATAACTGTCATATAAATGTTGAAGTCTGTGCATCAATTAGAAGTGTCAAGTATCTATTTAAATACATCTATAAAGGGCACGACTGTGCAAATATTCAAATTTCTGAGAAAAATATTATCAATCATGACGAAGTACAGGACTTCATTGACTCCAGGTATGTGAGCGCTCCTGAGGCTGTTTGGAGACTTTTTGGAATGCGAATGCATGACCAATCTCATGCAATCACAAGATTAGCTATTCATTTGCCAAATGATCAGAATTTATATTTTCATGCAGATGATTTTGCTGAAGTTTTAGATAGGGCTAAAAGGCATAACTTGATTTTGATGGCTTGGTTCTTATTGAATAGAGAAGACTCTGATGCACGTAATTATTATTATTGGGAGATCCCACAGCATTATGCGTTTACTAATTCTTTGTGGACAAAACGCCGAAAGGGGGGGAATAAAGTATTAGGTAGACTGTTCACTGTGAGCTTTAGAGAACCAGAATGATATTACCTTAGACTTTTGCTTCTGCATGTAAAAGGTGCGGTAAGTTTTGAGGATCTGCGAACTGTAGGAGGTGTAACTTATGATACATTTCGTGAAGCTGCTAAACACGGGGGATTATTACATGATGACACTATCTGGAAAGATACGATTGACGATGCAATCATCCTTAATATGCCCAAACAACTACGGCAACTTTTTGCATATATATGTGTGTTTGGATATCCTTCTGCTGCAGACAAATTATGGGAAGAGAATAAATCAAATCTCATTTTATTGAAGATTTCTGTTGGAAATTACACAGAAGAGAAGGTGCCTGTGTAAACTGTGAAACGCACGCCCTTAACGAAGTTCAAGAGGTATTCACATTGCATGGAATGAAATGTTCACATTTCAAACTTCCAGACTATCCTTTATTAACTAATGCAAATACATGTGATCAATTGCACGAGCAACAAAGGGCAGAGGTTTTGATAAATTCTGTGAATGATGAACAGTTGGCAGCATTTCAGACTATAACTTCAGCCATCGAAAATCAAACTGTACACCCCAAATGCTTTTTCTTGGATGGTCCAGGTGGTAGTGGGAAAACATATCTGTATAAAGTTTTAACACATTATATTAGAGGTCGTGGTGGTACTGTTTTACCCACAGCATCTACAGGAATTGCTGCAAATTTACTTCTTGGTGGAAGAACCTTTCATTCCCAATATAAATTACCGATTCCATTAAATGAAACTTCAATTTCTAGACTCGATATAAAGAGTGAAGTTGCTAAAATCATTAAAAAGGCCCAACTTCTTATTATTGATGAATGCACCACGGCATCCAGTCATGCTATAAATGCCATAGATAGATTACTAAGAGAAATTATGAATTTGGATGTTGCATTTGGTGGGAAAGTTCTCCTTCTTGGAGGGGATTTTCGACAATGTCTCAGTATTGTACCGCATGCTATGCGATCGGCCATAGTACAAACGAGTTTAAAGTACTGCAATGTTTGGGGATGTTTCAGAAAGTTGTCTCTTACAACAAATATGAGAGCAGAGGATTCTGCTTATAGTGAATGGTTAGTAAGACTTGGGGATGGCAAACTTGATAGCAGTTTTCATTTAGGAACAAATATTATTGAAATCCCCCATGAAATGATTTGTAACGGATCTATTATTGAAGCCACCTTTGGAAATAGTATATCTATAGATAATATTAAAAAAATATCTAAACGTGCAATTCTTTGTCCAAAAAATGAGCATGTTCAAAAATTAAATGAAGAAATTTTGGATATACTCGATGGAGATTTTCACACATATTTGAGTGATGATTCAATTGACTCCACAGATGATGCTGAAAAGGAAAATTTTCCCATCGAATTTCTGAATAGTATGACTCCTTCGGGAATGCCATGTCATAAATTAAAATTGAAAGTGGGTGCAATCATCATGCTATTGAGAAATCTCAATAGTAAATGGGGTCTTTGTAATGGCACCAGATTTATTATCAAAAGATTACTACCTAACATTATCGAAGCTGAAGTATTAACAGGATCTGCAGAGGGTGAGGTTGTTCTGATTCCAAGAACTGATTTGTCCCCATCTGACACTGGTCTCCCATTTAAATTAATTCGACGACAGTTTCCCGTGATGCCAGCATTTGCGATGACTATTAATAAATCACAAGGACAAACTCTAGACAGAGTAGGAATATTCCTACCTGAACCCGTTTTCGCACATGGTCAATTATATGTTGCTTTCTCTCGAGTTCGAAGAGCATGTGATGTTAAAGTTAAAATTGTAAATACTTTATCCCAAGGGAAATTAGTAAAGCACACTGAAAGTGTTTTTACTCTTAATGTGGTATACAGGGAGATATTAGAATAAGTTTAATCACTTTATCAGTCATTATTTGCATCAGTGTTGTTTTTACATCATGAGTTCGTTGTTATATCATTTTATTACTGTTTATTTATTAATAAAATTATGTATTATTTTCATATACATTGTACTCATTTCCTTTTATCTCTCACACTTTTATTATAGAGAAAGGGCAAATAGCAATATTAAAATATTTCCTCTAATTAATTCCCTTTCAATGTGCACGAATTTTGTGCACCGGGCCACTAGTCTAATCTAATAAAAGAGAAACATGGTAATTAGCGTACAACCGCTACCCTTTTCATTGGCTAATCAGGGCACTATGCAAATTAACTGCCAACTAAGATGGCAGTTAACCACCAACAAAGATGGCGGTTAATTTGCATATGTAGGCACAATGCAGGGAGGCAAAAGGGAAAGCAGGAAGAAGCCCCCTGCCACTGACAGTGATCGGAGAATCGGGCGCCTTTGCCGCCCTGGCCAGTGATAGCGGGAAGTAGGGGTGGAGCCAGCGATGGGAGCTGGGCATGGGCAAAGCTGGTAGTCCCGAGAGCTAGGGGTCCCTTGCCTGGGCCTAAAGCGGAGCCCGCGATCGCGGGGCTGCTGCAGCTGCGGGTCCCCGCTGCCCAGGCTGGATGCCTCGGCCAGAGGCTTTAGGCTTAGGCCGGGGAGGAGCCAGCCAATGATTGTTGATGGCGGCGGAGGCGGGCAACCAGGGCGGAGCCAGCCAGTGATCAGCTGTGGCAGGAGCTGGGGGTGCCCCGGTCCAGGCCTAAAACCTGGGCCTGAGGCTTTAGGCTTGGGTCGGGGAGGAGCCAGCCAGTGATCGTCGATGGCTGCGTTGGCGGGGAGCTGGGGGTGCCTCGGCCCAGGCCTAACGCCTCGGCCAGAGGCTTTAGGCTTGGGCCGGGGAGGAGCCAGCCAGTGATCCTTGATGGTGGTGGCGGCCGGAACCGGGGCGCAGCCAGCCAGCGATCCTTGATGGCCACGGTGGCTGGGAGCTGGGGGTGCCCTGGCCCAGGGCTAATGACTCGCCAGAGGTGTTAGGCCTGGGCAGGGGTGAAACCAGCAATTGGTGTGAACTACAGAGGAAACACCTTTTCTGACTGCTGATTGGTTAAGTTCCCTGTATGCCACTGGGAACTAAGATGGCGGTTAACCGCCAACAAAGATGGCGGCTAATTTGCATACTGCAGGCAGGATGGGACAGCGCCAACCTGCCTGCCCCGCCGCCATCCAGGCCTGCTATCTGTGACCTGGGTGGCAGGCGACCCATGTGCAACCCGACCCAGGGCTGGCGGGCGTGACTGAAGCAATCCGCCACTGGCCGAGCCCCCAACTGGCCCTCCCGCAGGAGATCAGGGCTGGTGGGGCGACCGCAGAGGTCCGCCAGCAGTCACGTCCCCAACCGGCCTTCCCACGGGAGATCCGGAACTGGCAGGTACCACCACAGCGGTCCGCCAGCACTCACGCCCCCAACCGGCTCTCCCGCCGAGATCGGGGCTGATGGGGCGACTGCAGCAGTCCGCCAGCAGTCACGTCCCCAACCAGCTCTCTGTGATCTGAGCTGCTGCCCACCCCAGCATGGGATCCGGGACTGCCATGTCTTGGGAGGGGTGGGCAGGGCGAGCAGCAGCATGATCCATGAGAGGGCACAGGTTGGGCTGAGCGATCCCCCTCTCCTGCCAGTGCACAAATTTTTGTGCACGCGCCTTCTAGTCTACACTAATAAAAGACAAAGATGCTAATTGACCATAACTCGGCTATGCCCAACAGCCAATCAGAAGAGTATGCAAATTAACCCAACAAAGATGGCCGTTAAATTTGCATACTGAAGGTAGGGCGGGCAGTGCCAGATGCTGCCCATGTGATCCGGGCCGCAGATCGGGGACTGGGGAGGCGGGGCGGGCAGCACCAGACACTATCCAGGGAAAGGCGGGAGGCCGGCATTAACCCCTGGCCAGGGAGGCCTGAGGGCCCTGGGGCAGGGGCGCGGAGCCGGAGGATCCGCACAGGGCTGGGTTCCCCTGCCCAGGCCTAACGCCCCTGCCAGAAGGCCTGAGGCCTGGGTAGGTGATCGGAGTGGGCTTAGGCCCCCTGACCAGGCCTAATGCCCTGGCCAGAGGCCTGAGGCCTGGGCAGGGGCGGAGCCAGTGATCACATGGGGCTGGGGGTCCCCTTTCCAGGACTAACACCCGGCCTAAGGCCTTAGGCCTGGACAGGGGCTGAGCCGGCGATCGGTGTGAACTACAGAGGAAACACCTTTTCTGACTGCTCATTGGCTAAGCTCCCTGTATGCCACTTGTAATATTCTTAGTAACTTGGGTATTAAGAATCCAAGAAGGTGATGTAGGGTTTTTCCACCTCACTCCTGGAGAAAAAAACGAAGGTCTGATGCTGGAGGGGCTAAGAAATATCTTATCCTGCCCTAGCTGGTTTGGCTCTGTAGATAATACCTCGGCCTGCCTACCACAGGGTCTGGGTTCAATTCTGACCAAGGTCATGTACCTAGGTTGAAGGCTCTTCCCTGGCCTGGGCCCAGGTCAGGGCTCATGCAGGAGGCAACCAATCAAAGTGTTCTTCTCATTTTGATGTTTCTCTCTGTCTTTCCCTTTCTCTTCCACATTCTCTAAAAATCAATGGAAACACATCCTCAGGTGAAGATAAAAATAATAAAGAAATGTCGACAGAAAAAACCAAGATGGTGGCATAGGTAAACACCCGGAAATTGCTACCTCCTACAACAACTTCAAAAATACAACTAAAAGACAGAACGGTCATCATCCAGAACCACAGGAAGGCTGGCTGAGTGAAAATTCTACAACTAGAAGGAAAGAGAAGAGCACACAGACTCAGAGGAGCTACGAAAGTAAAGTGCAGAGGTACGGAGGCTCCGGCGCGTGCAGAAAGGGGCTGGCACCTGAGGACGCGGCTGTCTTTTTGAATTGGGAGGAAGTCACAAGCTCCCATCTGCTCTGAACTCCGGTTCCGGGAAATCTCTGAGGTCCCAGGGCTCATACGGGGAGAAACTGGACGGTCTGGCAGCAGGCACAACTCGGAACTTGAGGGCAGCTTTCCCTCAGAGGTGCTGGCGGCAGTTACCGGGACACTGAGACGCGAGGCCCCTTAGGGCAGGGCTGAGGATCAGCAATAGCTGCTTGCTCCGCCCTGTTGATTCCGAGACCCTGCCCCATTCAGGCTGCTGCAAAGCCTTTTGCATATGAATGCCTGGGTCCTTTGCAACCTGAAAATTACCTAACAAATTGCAGCTGGGCCAGACAGACTCAGAACTTCCAAGAGAAGGCCCAAGCCCCCACAGCAGCTTGCATTGCCTCACAGCTGGGCCTCATCTGGGCACCCCCAGACCCCCCAAAAAAGGAAGGGGAATCTGCATTTCTCTTCGTAGCTCCTGCTGGGTAACCTCAGGAAGAGGCTTAATTAGCACCTCCTTAGATCCAAGAGCCAGTGTACCCAGTGGTCAGAGTGGGACCATCCAGATTACAACTCCTCAGATTCATAAGGAACACACTCAGGGGGCAGACTCAGTGAGCACCAAAGCCCCACTGAAGCAAGTCTTGCCCCAGAAGGGTGTCTTCAGCACAGAAGTTCTCCCACTGCAGACACAGCAGATTCTCACTGCCAATTGGCCTGGAGGTCAATTCCTCCCAGTGACACCTAAAACAATCAAGGTATAACTACAACAAGACTGTGCACAAAGCCCACAAGGGGGTGCACCAAGAGTGTCCACCTCAGGTAACTGGGGAGGCTGAGCCACTGGGCCCTGTAGGACACCTAGCACACAAAACCACTCTACAAACACAGGGAAGCAGACAAAATGCGAAGACAAAGAAACAGGTCACAAATGACAGAAATGGAGGACAGCAAATGACTAGATATAGTGTTCAAAACCAAGGTTCTAAGATTTTTCAAGAATTTTATGGAAACCGCCAATAAATGTAGTGAGATCCTCAAGAAATCTAGTGAGACCCTCGATGTTGTGATAAAGGACCAACTAGAAATTAAGCATACACTGACTGAAATAAAGAATATTATATAGACTCCCAACAGCAGACCAGAGGATCGCAAGAATCAAGTCAAAGATTTGAAATACGAAGAAGCAAAAAACACCCAACCGGAAAAGCAAAATGAAAAAAGAATCCAAAAATACGAAGATAGTGTAAGGGGCCCCTGGGACAACTTCAAGCATACCAACATCAGAATTATAGGGGTACCAGAAGAAGAGAGAGGGCAAGATATTGAAAACCTATTTGAAGAAATAATGACAGAAAACTTCCCCTACCTGGTGAAAGAAATAGATTTCCAAGTCCAGGAAGCACAGAGAACCCCAAACAAAAGGAATCCAAAGAGGACCACACCAAGACACATCATAATTAAAATGCCAAGAGCAAAAGACAAAGAGAGAATCTTAAAAGCAGCAAGAGAAAAAAAGTCAGTTACCTATAAGGGAGTACCCATACAACTGTCAGCTGATTTCTCAACAGAAACCATGCAGGCCAGAAGAGAGTGGCAAGAAATATTCAAAGTGATGAATAGCAAAAACCTACAACCAAGATTACTTTATCCAGCAAAGCTATCATTCAGAATTGAAGGTCAGATAAAGAGCTTCGCAGATAAGAAAAAACTAAAGGAGTTCATCACCACCAAACCAGTATTTTATGAAATGCTGAAAGGTATTCTTTAAGAAGAGGAAGAAGAAAAAGGAACTCTTACCATTTGCCATAGCATGGATGGAACTAGAGAGCATTATGCTAAGAATGAAATAAGCCAGTCAGACAAGGATAAATACCGCATGATCTCACTCATTTGTGGAATATAATGAACATCATAAACTGATGAACAGGGACTGATCCAGAGACGGAGAGGCATTGATTGGACTATTGGGCCTTGGAGGGAAGGTAGGGGAGGGTGGGGGTGAGGGGGAAAGATCAACCAAAGGACTTACATGCAAGCATATAGGTCTAACCAATGGACACGGACAACGGGGGGGAGGGGGGTGAGCGCATAAGCGGGGGGGGGGAGGTAGGGGGTAACGTGGGTATAAGGACACATATGTAATATCTTAATCAATAAAAAATATATTAAAAATAAAAAGAATTGTCATATTCTATGAAAGACATATCTTCAAAATGCCTAAAGAAAGTTGTCATTTTTTCATGGTGAAGAGACTGGAGTGCGTGCTGATGAAAACACCTTGCTGGCTAAAACGACTGGCAGTGGCTGCAGCAGTGGGGTGATGGGGCTGGTGCCTTCCCCTGATCAGCACAGTCACCTCCCACAAAAGGCGAGATAGGCTGGACATGCCCTGGAGCCAACCTCCCGTGATCCCTCCCCAGCCAGCTGCAACTAGGGCAGTGCTACAGCTTGAAGGTTATCTTTGGATTAAGCGGGCTCCCTCAGCCTGGCCTGTGGGGATCGTGCCAAAACTGGCTCTCCATTTCTCGAGGGGTCCCAGAGTGCGAGAGGGCACTCTGCAAAGTTGCAGTCATACAGGGTGTGGAATGCAAATGCAAGTGTGCAATAAACCAGATTTGAGGCTGACAGTGCTCCAGCAACAACATAACCCACAGCTCAAGGTAGAATTGCACAGCCCAGCAATAACATAAGCCATGGCAAAAGGTGGAATTGCATGGCCCTGTGAGGAATCAGGCTACCTCCTCTCTGCTTTCTGGGTGCATCACCCGAGAACCACTGCTGCCAAGTCACCGCAGCTCGGCAGCTCCTGAGTTGAGTGTCTGCCCTCTGGGGGTCAGTGTGCATCATACCTACTGGCTGGTCAACAGTCAGATGATTGGACAGTCACTTAGCCTTTTATATATATACTAGGGGCCCGGTGCACGAAATTCGTGCACTGGGGGGGGGGGGGGAGGGTCCCTCAGCCCACCCTGCCCCCTCTCACATACTGGGAGCCCTCAGGTGTTGACCCCCATCACCCTCCAATTGCAGGATCGGCCCCTTGCCCAGGCCTGATGCCTCTGGCCCAGGAATCATGCCTGGGCAGGGGACCCCCATCTCCCTCTGATGGTTTGCTCCACCCCCCGCCCAAGCCTGATGCCTCTGACCCAGGCTTCAGGCCTGGGCAGGGGGACCCTCATATCCCCCCAATCACGGCTCTGCCCCCCACCCAGGCCTGATGCCTCGGCCAGAGGAGTTGACCCTCATCACCCTCCAATTGCCGATCACCGGA